>NC_090376.1:51879224-52065461 GCF_036365525.1 Heterodontus francisci | reverse complement strand
TGGTCTCCCCCTTTCTCCACCCCCCCCCCCCCCCCACCCAGCACCGCTGGTCTCCCCCTTTCTCCCGCCCCCCCGGCACCACTACCTCTGGTCTCCCCCTTTCTCCCCCCCACCCCCCCGGCACCGCTACCGCTGGTCTCCCCGCGCTGCTCTCCCCGGCCCGCTCCACTCTCTCACTCCGGCCATTGTATTCTGCCACGTGTTTGTTAGGTTTCATCTCTGTGATTTTTTGAGCAGCGCCATCTTTAGTCCTGGCAGCTGCTACAGTCGCAGGCTGTGACGTTTTTGTGGCACATGCTGTATCTGCGCATGTGCCAAAACAGCGCCACCTACCGATCGCGTTGTCAACAATTGCGGTCTTATTTTATATTGTCTCTCCATGTTCTTCCTACCAAAATGAAACACTTCACATTTCTCTGCATTGAACCTCATCTGCCACCTGTCTGCCCATTCCACCAACTTGTCTAAGTCCTTTTGATGTTCTACACTATCCTCCTCACAGTTTACAATGCTTCCAAGTTTCTTAACCATCTGCAAACTTTGAAATTGTGCCCTGTACACCAAGGTCTAGGTCATTCATATATATCAGGAAAAGGAAGGGTCACAACACTGATCCCTGGGGAAATCCACTACAAACCTTCCTCCAGCCCCCCAAAAAATATTCATTAACCACGACTCTTTGTTTCCGGTCACTCAGCCAATTTTGTTTCCATGTTGCCACTGTCCCTTTTATTCCATGAGCTACAAGTTTGCTCACAAGTCTGTTGTGTGGCACTGTATCAAACGCCTTTTGAAAGTCCATGTACACCACATCAACAGCATTGCCCACATCATTTTGTCCTGCTTCCTTTCAAACATCTATTCTTAAATGTTGAAATGGTCTCTGCTTCCAATTACTAACTAGTGCATTCAACAACCTCACATACTACTCCAGCAGAAAATTCTTCAAAAGGAGTGCATTACATTTGGGCATCTAAAGTGGGGTGTAGAAAAGGAAGAATGTTGGGATCTGGAGAGAAAAGGAAATCTTTGGCAACAATTCCTAAAGAACAACTTACATTTCTATAGAGCCTTTAAAGTAGTAAAATGCTCCAAGGCACTTCACAGGAACATTTCAAACAAAGATTACAAATAACTCCAAGATATTTTTTTCCCTGTAATTGTTATGGAAGCTTTCTCTAGACAGAGATCTTGGCTGGTAATACGAACAAAGGAAACCAAATCACAGAATTTGTAAGAAGGATGGATTCAACACTGTTGTGTAGCTAGAAAGGAATGTCCAATATATAAATTGGAAAAATGAACACAAAATTCATGGTGAAACTGGAAATGCATAAGAAAAGAAGGAATTCATACTTGCATTTATTGCCACAGGGTTGCAGGGGTGGTGGGGTAGCAGTGTGTGTGGTTGGATGCGGGTTTCTGCTACTACTCTATTCAGTTACTGATTTGAACTATGCTGAATTGGGACGGGTCATACATAGACTGCATATCTCTAGTCAAGATGAAGGAAAATTGGAAGGGAGAGCAGTCTCTGATTCTTCTTCCTGACCAACTGCAGGGCATCAACAGTAGCCCAACAGTAAGATTTGCATTTGTCCTCGGCTACAGCCATTTGACAGTGTTGAAGAAGTAAAACTAACGAGTACAAAAAAGTAAACACACACATATACATACCTCTATAAAAATAATGTAGAAATTATTAAAAAAAGTTAATTTTTCCAACTATGTGTAGTTGGGTGGAGACCTATCATGGCCAACAAAGGACAGATCAAGCATGTGATTGGCTCCAGTTGTTGTGAATGGGACTTTTAAAAAAAGACAGTTATGTAAGTGTAGATTTTTTGATTGGTTTCAGCATCCTTCATGTCCTACAGCTACATTGAATTCCATGCCCTGTGACATGCTGTGCAGGCAAGTGCCAGATACCAAATTTTAATTAGAATCATAGTCATTTATGGCACAGGAGGCCATTCAGCCCATCAAATCCATGCCAGGTCTCCACAGAGCTATGCAGTCAGTCCCATTCCCCAGCTCGATCCCCTTTCCTCTGCAAGTCTATTTCTCTCAGGTGGCCATCCAACTACCTCATGAAGTTATTGATCATCTCCACTTCCACCACCCTGGAGGGCAGTGAATTCCAAGTCATTACCACCCACTGCGTAAAATAATGCTTCTTCATATTTCCCCTACATATTTTGCCCAAAACTTTCAATCAGTGTCCTCTAGCAATTGTACAATTTATGAATGGGAAGTTTTTCCTTGTCTAACTTATCTAAGCCTGTAATAATCTTGTACACTTTCATTAAATCTCACCTCAATCTCCTTTGTTCCAAGGCGAACAAACCCAGCTTTTCCAACCTAACCTTGTAGTTAAAATCCTCTAACCCTGGAACCATTCTGGTAAATCTCCTCTGAACGGTCTCAAGGATGCTTACATCTTTCCTGAAGTGTGGTGACCAGAACTGGATGCAATAGCTCCAATTGGGGCCTAACCAGAGCTTCATAAAGGTTCCGCATAACTTCCCTGCTTTTGTACTCAACGCCTCTTATTTATGAAGTCCAAGATCCCATTTGCTTTACTCTCTCAATATGTCCTGCCACCTTCAAAGATTGATGCACATGCACCCCCAGGTCCCTCAGTTCCTGCACACACTACTTAGAACTGTGCCATTAAGTATATATTGCCTCTCCTTATTCCTTCTGCCAAAATGCATCATCTCACACTAGCTAGTATTAAATTCCATCTGCCACCTCTCTGCCCATTCTATTAGCCTATCTATGTCCTATTACAGGTGGTTCATATCATCCTCACTGTTTGCCGCACCTCCACGTTTGGTGTCGCCAGCAAATTTTGAGATTCTATTCTAACATCCAAGTCATTTATGTATAGCAAAAAAAAGCAGTGGTCCCAGCACGGACCTTTGGGGAACACCACTGGCTACCATCCTCCAGTTTGAAAAGCAACCATTTACTACAACTTGCTGTTTTTTGTCCTTAAGCCAATTTTTAAAAAATCCAATTGGATACTGCCCTCCTATTCCATGAGCCTCAATTTTGTTAACCAGTCTTTTATGTGGTACCTTATCAATGCTTTCTTAAAATCCAAATAAACAACATCGACCACATTCCCTTCATCAACTTTCTCTATTACTTCATCAAAAAATTCAATTAGATTAGACAAGCATTATTTGCCTTTTACGAATCTATGCTGGTTATCCTTAATCAACTCAAACCTCTCGAAGTGTCTGTTGATATTTTCCCTAATTATTGTTTCTAAAACCTTACCCATCATTGATGTTAAACTAACTGGCCTGTAGTTGCTAGGACTGTCCTAAAACCCTTTCTTGAATAAGGGTGTCATATTTACGTTCACCAATCTTCTGGCACCGCCCCAGTATCCAGGGAAGATTGAAAATTATAGCAAGCTATCTCCATCCCCACATCCTTTAGCGACCTGGGATGCAAGCCATCTGGATCAGGTGACTTACCTACCCAAAGCATAGGCAGCCTTTTTAGTACTGCCCTCCTCAATTTTTCACGTATCCATTGCCTCTACTCTCTCTGCTTCTGCTGATATTTTATCAGCCTCCATTTCCTTGGTGAACACTAATATAAATTACTCATTAAGTATAATAAAAGCAAAATATTGCAAATGCTGGAAATCTGGAATAAAAACAAAGTGCTGGAAATACTCAGAAGGTCTGGCAGCGTCTGTGGAGAGAGAAGCAAAGTTAACGTTTTAGGTTTGTGACCTTTCATCAGAACTGGCAAAGGTTAGAAAAGAATTAGGTTTTAAGCAAGTGAAGGGGAGGGGGTGGGGGAGAGAACAAAGGGGAAAATGTTTGATAGGGCAGAGGGCAGGAGAGATTAAATAACAAAGCTGTCCTATGACAAAGGCAAAGGGTATGTTAATGTTTGTGGTGAAAGAAAGCATTCATCCAGAGAGAGTGTTAATAGCAATGAGCAGCTCTGACTACACGAAAAGCAGACAGTTGGTTAAAAAATAAAATATTAAAAATATTTTTTTAAAAAAGGCCAGTTATGCTCTGAAGTTACTGAACTCTTTGTTCAGTCCTCAAGGCTGTAGTGTGCCTAATTGAAAGATCAGGTGCGTTGATGTTCACTGGAACACTGGAGCAGGCCAAGGACAGAAATGTGGGCATGAGAGCAGGGGGGGGAAGTGTTGAAATGGCAAGCAACCGGAAGCTCGGGGTCATGCTTTCAGACTGAGCGGAGGTGTTCTGCAAAGCGGTCACCCAATCTGCGTTTCGTCTCCCCAATGTAGAGGAGACCACATTGTGAGCAGCGAATACAGTATACTAAATTGAAAGAAGTACAAGTAAATCGCTGCTTCACCTGGAAGGAGTGATTGGGGCCTGGGATAGTGAGGATAGAGGAGTTAAAAGGGCATGTATTATACCTTCTGCGATTGCATGGGAAGGTGCCATGGGAAGACGACAAGGTGTTGGGAGTAATGGAGGAGTAGACCAGGGTGTCTGGGAGGGAATGATCCCATCAGAATGCTGGGAAGGGAGGAGAAGATGCATTTGGTGGTGGCATAAGACTGGAGGTAGCGGATATGCCAGAGGATGATCCTTTGCATGTGGAGGCTGGTGGGGTGGAAAGTGAGGACAAGGGGAACCCTGTCGTGAGAGCAGAAGTGCGGGAAATGGGTCGAACACGGTTCCAATTTCTATACTCACTTTCACGTGGTACTGGGAGTAAACCAGAGACTACTACTTTTGAGGTCCTGCTTACTAACTTCTTACCTAGCTGCAAAAATCAGTGCTGGAGCCTCAACTCTTTATAATCTATATTAATTTTTTTTAATTGTTTCATGGGATGTTGGCATCGCTGGCTAGGCCAGCATTTATTGCCCATACCTAATTGCCATTGCAAAGGTGGTGGTGAGCTGCCTTCTTGAACCGTTGCAGTCCATATGGTGTAGGTACACCCACAGTAATGTTAGGAAGGGAGTTCCAGGATTTTGATCCAGCGACAGTGAAGGAGTGACAATACAGTTCCGAGTCAGGATGGTGTGTGGCTTGGAGGGGAACTTGCAGGTGGTGGTGTTCCCATGCATCTGCTGCCCTTGTCCTTCTGGGTGGCAGAGGTCACAGGTTAGGAAGGTGCTGTCCAAGGAGGCTTGGTGAGTTGCTGCCGTGCATCTTGTAGATGGTACACACTGCTGCCATTGTGCATTGGTGGTGGAGGGAGTGAATGTTGAAGGTGATGGATGGGGTGCCAATCAAGTGGACTGCTTTGTCCTGGATTGTGTCGAGCTTCTTGAGTGTTTTTGGAGCTGCACTCATTCAAGCGAGTGGAGAGTATTCCATCACACTCCTGACTTATACCTTGTAGATGGAGGACAGGATTTGGGGAGTCAGCAAGTGAGTTATTCACTGCAGAATTCCCAGACTCTGGCCTGCTCATGTAACCACAGTACTTATACGGCTGGTCCAGGTAAGTTTCTGGTCAACGGTAACCCCCAGATGTTGTTAGTGGTGGATTCAGCAATGGTAATGCCATTGAATGTCAAGCCAACCGGATTCTTTCTTGTTGGAGATGGTCATTGCCAGTTCTTGATCGCATGTAGTGAGAGTCAAATTGGCTGAAGACTGGCATCTGTGAGGTTTTTCGTGACTCAGCTGGGGTCACATTGCATCAACCACATTGCTGTGTGTCGGGAGTCACATGTAGGCCAGACCAGATAAGGACAGCAAATTTCCTTCCCTAAAGAACATTAGTGAACCAGATGGGTTTTTTCGACAGTCAACAATGGTTTCATGGTCACCATTACGAAGACTAGTTTTTTCTTAAACCCGTGTCCCCATAGCATTAGCCTGGGCCTCTGGATTGTTCATCCAGTGACATTACCACTCCCACTGCCTCCCCGTTAATGGATTAGATGAAAAGTCCAAGAGTAATTTATCTAAGATTGCAGATGATACAAAGCTAGATGGGAATGTGAGCTGCTAAGAGGACACAAGAGGCTGCAAAGAGATATAGACAGATTAAGTGAAGGGCAACAAGATGGCAGATGGAACAGAATGTTGGGAAGTGTGAGGTTATTTACTTTGGTAATAAGAATAGAAAATCAGAATTTTTTTTAAAAGGCATGAAACTTTTAAATGTTGGTGCTCAGAGAGACTTGGTTGTACTCATACAAAGAACACAGTTAGCATGCAGGTAGAACAAGCAATTAGGAAGGCAAGTGGCTTGTTGGTGTTTATTGCAAGGGACCTGGAGTTCAAGGAAGTTTGGCTACAATTATATAGGGCTTTGGTGAGATCATATCTGGAGCACTGTATGCAGTTTTGGTCTGCATATCTAAGGAAGGATATTCTTGCCTTGGAGGCAGTACAGCTAAGGTTCACTAGACTGGTTCTAGGGATGAGAGTGTTGTCCTATGATGAGAGGCTGAGTAAACTGGGCCTATACTCTATAGAATTTAGAAGAATTAAAGGTGATCGAATTTAGATATACAAGATTCTGAAGGGATTTGACAGTGTTTTCCATTTTGGATTCCGGTGAGGGTGATAGTTCCTCAGAGGAGTGCAGTCAGATCCAAGTTTGTGGCACCACAGGTGGCTCAGCTGCACAGGAGGGGAGGAAAAAGAGTGGAAGAGCAGTAGGTTAGGGGATTCATTAGTTAGAGGAACAGATAAACATTTCTGTGGCCATGGATGAGACCCCAGGATGGTGTGTTGCCTCCCTGGTGCCAGGGTCAATGATTTCACGTAATGGCTACAGGACATTCTTCTGGGGGCTGGTGAACAGTCAGAGGACGTGGTCCATCTTAGCACCAATGACATAGGTAGGAAGGGGGATGAGGTCCTGAAAGCAGATTTTAGGGAGCTAGGAAGGAGATTAAAAAGCAGGACCTCAGAAGCAGTAATCTCAAGATTACTCCCAGTCCCACGTGTGAGTGAGCATAGGAGTAAGAGAATTGAGCAATTGAACACATGGCTGGACAACTGGTGTAGGAGGGAGGGCATCAGATTTCTGAGGCATTGAGACCAGTTCAGGGGCAGTGAACCTGTACAAGATGGACGGGTCACATCTTAGCAGGACTGGGACTAATATCCTCACAGAGAAATTTGCTAGTGCTGTTGGGGAGGGTTTAAACTAGATTGGCAGGGGGACGGGAACCTGAGAGGGTACTCAGATTGGAGAGAATCAAAACTGGTAACTGGTGTGGGAACCAGAAGCAAATATCAGAGAGGAATACCAAGGTGCACAGAATACAGGGGAATATTAAGTTATTAGGTGGGGTCAGAGTAAGGGAGAAAGTAATAAAGTCTAAATCAGGGTTAATGTGCATGTATGTGAATGCATGGTGTGTGGTTAATAAGATTGGTGAGGTACAGGCGCAGACTGCCATGTGGAAATATGATGTTGTGGCTATAACAGCGACCTGGCTCAAAGATGAGCAGGACCGGGTGTTAAATATTCCTGGATACAAGGTGTTCAGGTAAGATAGGAAAGGGAAAAAATTGTGGGGGGGGTGGGGGCGGTGGGGGGAGGTTGGCATATTGATTAAGGAGAGCATTACAGTGCTGGAGACATAGGGGTCGAGGACAAAATCAGTTTGGCTAGAGTTAAGGAACGAAAGGTGCAGTTTGTGTTGTCTATAGGCCACCAGCTAGTGTGCTAAACCTGGTTCTTGGGAATGAGGTGGGCCAAGTCGATCAAGTATCAGTATGAGAGCATTTTGGGTATAGTGATCATTGCATCATAAGGTTTAGGCTGACTATGGAAAAAGACAAAGAACAATCCAGGGTAAGAATAATTAACTGGGGGAAAGACAACTTCAATGGGGTAAGAATGGAGCTGGGGCGAATAAATTGGAGTCAAAAGTTGGCAGGAAAACCAGTAGATGTACAATGGGCTGCCGTCAAAAAGGAGATAGTTCGGGCACAGTCAAGGTATGTTCCCTCGAAGGGGAAAGGTAGGGCAAACAAATCCAGAGCTCCCTGGCTGGCAAAAAAGGTAGAGATTAAGATAAAGAATAAAAAGTGTGCTCATGACAGATGCCAGGTAGAAAATACTGAGAACCGGGCTGTATATAGATGGTCCAGAGGGGAAAAAGCAAATAAGAGAAGCAAAGAGGGAGCGTGAAGAGAGACTGGCAACTAGCATTGAAGGAAATCCCAAAGTTTTCTACAGACATATAAATAGTAAAAGGGTGGTAAAAGGAGGAGTGGGGCCTATTAGGGACCACAAAGGGGATTTACACATGGAGGCAGAGGGCATAGCTGAGGTATTAAATGAAAACTTTGCATCTGTCTTTACCAAGGAAGAAGATGCAACCCAGGCAATGGCGAAAGAGGGGTTTAAAATTGATAAAGAGGAAGTATTGGATAGGCTGTCTGTACTTAAAATGGATAAAGCATCAGGACCAGATGAGATGCATCCAAGGATACTGAGGGAAGTGAGGGTAGAAATCACGGAGTCACTGGCCATAATTTTTCAGTCTTCCTTAGACTCTGGGGTGGTGCCAGAGGACTGGAGAATTGCAAATGTTACACCTTGTTCAAAAAAAGGGTGTAAAGATAAGCCCAACAGGCTACAGGCCTGTCAGTTTAACTTCGATGGTGGGGAAACTTCTAGAAAAAATAATTCGGGACAAAATTAGTAGTTACATGGATAAATGCAGGTTAATTAAGGAAAGCCGGCTTGGATTTCTTAAGGGAAAATTATGTTTAATTAACTTGCTGGAGTTTTGTGAGGAGGTAACGGAGAGGGTTGATGAGGGCAATGCTGTTGATGTGGTATACATGGACTTTCAAAAGGCGTTTGATTCAGTGCCACACAACAGACTTGTGAGCAAACTTGTAGCTAATGGAATAAAAGGGACATGGCACTATGGATACAAGATTGGCTGAGTGACAGGAAACAAAGAGTAGTGGTTAATGGATGTTTTTCAGGCGGCTGGAGGAAGGTTTGTAGTGGAGTTCCCCAGGGATCAGTGTTGGGACCCTTGCTTTTCCTGATATATGTTAATAACCTCGACCTTGGTGTACAGAACACAATTTCGAAGTTTGCAGATAATACAAAACTTGGAAACTTTGTGAACTGAGAGAAGGATAATGTAGAACTCCAAAAGGACATAGACAAGTTGGTGGAATGGGCAGACAGGTGGCAGATGAAGTTCAATGCAGAGAAATGTGAACTAATTCATTTTGGTAGGAAGAACATGGAAAGACAATATACAATAAAGGGTACAATTCTAAAGGGGATGCAGGAGCAGACGGACCTGGGTGTATTTGTGCATAAGTCATTGAAGGTGGCAGGACAGGTCGAGAGCGCAGTTAATAAAGCATGCAGTATCCTGGTATTTATAAATACGGGCACAGAGTACAAGAGCAAGGAAGTTATGTTGAACTTGTATAGGACTTGTTTGGCCTCAGCTGGAGTAGTGTGTCCAGTTGTGGGCGCCGCACTTTAGGAAAGACGTGAGGACACTGGCGAAAGTACAGAAAAGATTCACGAGAATGGTTCTAGGGATGAGGAATTTCTGTTATGAAGATAGATTGGAGATGTTAGGACTGTTTTCCTTGAAGAGAAGCCGGAGAGGTAAATTGATAGAGCTTTTCAATATCATGAGTATTCTGGACAGAGTAGATAGAGAAACTTCCCACTCGTGAAATGATCGAGAACAAGAGGGCACAGATTTAAAATATTTGGCAAGAGAAGCAAAAGTGACATGAAGAAAAGCTTTTTCAAGCATCGAGTGGTTAAGGTCTGGAATGCACTGCCTGAGAATGTGGTGGAGGCAGGTTCAACTGAAGCATTCAGAAGGGAATTAGACCGTTATATGAAAAGGAAGAATGTGCAGGGTTACGGCGAAAAGGCTGGGGAATGGTACCGAGTGAATTGCTCTCTCGGAGAGCCAATGCAGACACGATGGGCCGATTGGCCTCCTTCTGCACTGCAACAATTTTGAGATTCTGGGTAGACACAGAGGTTGTTTCTGCTGGCTAGGGAATCTAGAACATGGGGGCCCAGTCTCAGGATATGGGACCCATCATTTAGGACAGCAATGAGGAGAAGTCTCTTCACTCAGAGGGATGTAAATCTTTGGAATTCTCTACCCCAGAGGGTTGTGGATGCTCCATCATTGAATATATTCAAAGCTGGGATCTATAGATTGTTGATCTGTCAGGGAATCAAGGGATTATAGGAGTAGGCGGGAAAGTGGAGTTCAGGCGGAAGATCAGCCACAATCGTATCGAATGGTGAGCTGGCTTGAAAAGTCATATGGTCTACTCCTGCTCCTATTTCTAATGTTCTTATGTGACTGTTACGGGGGCTCAAATGAGGAAAAATGGGCAAAGTCTCAAAGACATGTCTGCATGTCTATCATTAGACATACATTTATGGGTGGAAGCTCCATTTGAAGCAAATGGGAACTTCATAATAACATTTAATTGGCACAGAAGCACCATTCAGAAATTTGAAGGCCTCACTAAATTATGTAATAAAAGCAAAATACTGTAGATGCTGGAAATCTGAAATAAAAACAAAGTGCTGGAATTACTCAGCAGGTCAGGCAGCATCTGTGGAGAGAGAAACAGAGTTAACGTTTCAGGTCTGTGACCTTTCATCAGATTTAATTTATATAATTTATTATGTATATCACTTCAGGAGCACTCCGATCACAATGTGTTATACTTTACATGGTACAGCATGAAATGCCAAGGTGTTCACCATCCAGAAAAACCTGCATAGTCACAGCCATTAAGATGCCACCACCCTACTGTGGGCACCATTGCAGCCATCTGGCAATGACTATAGAAAAGTATCTTCACAGGGTTTAGGTGGAGAGCTGTACAGTCTTTAGTAACAACATCTCCTTTGAATTTGCATCACAGGCTAACACAAGTGAGAGCATCATTCAGATGCATCCTCAAGCCTGCATATGGGCTATGACGGAGATACATTTCTGTCCCTCCAAGGCAATTTTCTCCATCCTTCCTCTCCCACCCTCCTGTCATCTCCAACTATTTCTCCACCCTCCCTTCCCTGCTCCGCCTGCCTCTGCCATGGTCCAATTATTCCCCTATCCTTTAAGAATATATATTATATAATATATATACGTTTTTATATTTGTATTTTTTATATAAAAACAGAACAGCTTATGTAGCAATTATGGTTAAACCACATGATTAAGTCAAAACTGATTTGACCTGTGTGCTGGCAGATGTTACCTTTTGAACACAATGACCCTCCAGGACAAAAGCTGTAGTTTGGGAAGAACAAAGATAGAAAGCAAATGTTAACTGATATAACAAGGTAGTAGGATATTAGGCAGGACACAAAGTTCAATGATTGAAGGGTAATAAAACACCTAATAAAGTTAACTTCAGCACGAATTAGACAATTTCAGCTTTTTTTAAAAAGGGATTGACCCTGGGAGTCAATGTTGAGGACTTCGGACCCCATGAAGTCTCATGACATCAGGTCAAACACAGGCAAGCAAACCTGATCACTACCCACCGCCCTCCCTCAGCTGATGAAATCAGTGCTTCTCCTTCTCAACTTGGAAGTGCAGGGTTTAGTGTATTTTTATGGCTTATATTCATTGTTCATTTATGAATAATTCTGAAAGGCTAAATGTAATGTCAAGGTTTGACTGTAAAACATATGGTCAGCTTCGCAAAAATATGTCAATTTGTCAATATTGAGATGCGTGTGTGAGGAGCTGCACATAGCCCACACTGGAAAGGGGAAGTCATGCAGCTGGAGAGAGGTCCACATTGCAGGAGCTATAGGCTATGACATATTTTATGCTTGTGAAAGATAGAATGGCTAAACTAATAGAACTAATTATATGTTATATTACTATGTTGACGTCTGTTTGAGCTAATCATGCTTTATGAGCTTTATCATGAAATGGTTTTTCAAGGCTATACTCTCTTTAAACCTTTGTGTAAGAACAATGGGAGAGGTAAGATGGAGACCTCAGCACTTGTTCGTGGGGTTGTGGTTGGGGGTGGGGGGGTGGAAGATGACATAATTGCGAAACTGCAGAATTGAAAAAATAGTTGATATCAACAAGAACATCACCTTTAGGATCCTTGCTAAAAATAGAAAAAAAAGGAAACATCTGTAAAAGCGTGTCGATTGAACTACTAACTAGGGTCTAACAATGATGTCAACCAGGACTAATTCAGAACCTAATATGGGAAGATCCTAGCACCTCAAGAAGGATAAAAAGAGATGGGGTTACAGGACATCGTTGGCACACTTAGAAGAGGATGACAGACCAACAGAACACAGCAAGAGAAAAAGGAAGAGAAGATCATGTCCCAGTGAGTTCGGAAGGGAGAACTGTTGGTGCTAAGTGTTGCTCCATATCTATTGCCGTTGTTAAGTATTAACTTTGTAAATCTTATTTAACTTAATAAACTCTGACTTGATTAAACTAAGTCTCTACCTTGAGGGTCTAAATTTGTCAAGAATCCGAAGGTGAGACGGGTTGGGTATCTGTCTCACTTCTATTCGGGTAACATCAATCTGAAACTTACAGAAGCACTGAGGCTAACGGAGCACTGAATGTACTCTGGGTGGGGGACGTCAATGTCCATCACCAAGAGTGACTCAGTAGCACCACTACTGACCGAGCTGGCAGAGTCCTGAAGGACATAGCTACTAGACTGAACCTGTGTCAGGCGGTGAAAGAACCAACAAGAGGGAAAAGCCTACATGGCTTCATCCTCATGAATCTACCTGTCACAGATGTATCTGTCCATGACAGTATTGGTAGGAGTGACTACTGCACAGTTCTTGTGAAGACCAAGTCTTGTCTTCACACGGAGGACACCCTCCATCGTGTTGTGTGGCAGTACAAACATGCTAAATGGGATAGACTCTGAACAGATCTAAGTTCAAAACTGGGCATCCATGAGGTACAGTGGGCCATCAGCGGCAGAATTGTATTCAACCACAAGCTGTAATCTTGTAGCCAGGCATAATCCTCACTCTACCATTACCATCAAGTCAGGGGACCAATCCTGGTTCAATGTTGAATGCATGAGAACATGCCAGGAACAGTGCCAGACAAACCTAAAAATGAGGTGCCAACCTGATGAGGCTACAAGGCAGCACAGTGGCGCAGTGGTTAGCACCACAGCCTCACAGCTCCAGCGACCCGGGTTCGATTCTGGGTACTGCCTGTGCAGAGTTTGCAAGTTCTCCCTGTGACCGCGTGGGTTTTTGCCGGGTGTTTCGGTTTCCTCCCACAGCCAAAGACTTGCAGGTTGATAGGTAAATTGCCCCTAGTATAGGTAGGTGGTAGGGGAATTGAGGTGGGGATGTGGTAGGAATATAGGATTAGTATAAATGGGTGGTTGATGGTCAGCACAGACTCGGTGGGCCGAAGGGCCTGTTTCAGTGCTGTATCTCTAAAATAAAAAAAAAACTTTGGGCGGCACAGTGGTTAGCACCGCATACTCACAGCTCCAGCGACCCGGGTTCAGTTCTGGGTACTGCCTGTGTGGAGTTTGCAAGTTCTCCGTGACCGCGTGGGTTTCCGCCGGGTGCTCCGGTTTCCTCCCACCGCCAAAGACTTGCAGGTTGATAGGTAGATTGCCCCTAGTGTAGGTAGGTGGTAGGGAATATGGGATTAATGTAGGAGGGGATGTGGTAGAGAATATGGGATTGATGTAGGATTAGTATAAATGGGTGGTTGATGGTTGGCACAGACTCGGTGGGCCGAAGGGCCTGTTTCAGTGCTGTATCTCTCTATGACTCTATGACTACATGCATGCTAAACAGCAGAAGCAGCATGCCATAGATGGTCTTCACCTGAACCAGAGGGGTACCAATATCCTGGGGGGGAGATTTGTTAGTGCTCTTCGGGGGGGTTTAAACTAAATCAGCAGGGGAATGGGAACCTAAATTGCAGTGCCAGTGTACAGGCTGTTGAGAGTAGTGAGGTAGGGGATAAGGTTACAGGGACGCAAGAGGGCACTGGCAAGCAAGAACTTGGTTTAAAGTGTGTCTACTTCAACACCAGGAGCATCCGGAATAAGGTGGGTGAGCTTGCAGCATGGGTTGGTACCTGGGATCCTGATGTTGTGGCCATTTCGGAGACATGGGTAGAGCAGGGGCAGGAATGGATGTTGCAGGTTCCGGGATTTAGATGTTTCAGAAAGAACAGAGAAGAGGGTAAAAGAGGGGGGGGTGTGGCATTGTTAATCAATGAAAGTATTACAGCGGCAGAAAGGACGTTTGAGGACTCGTCTACTGAGGTAGTATGGGCCGAGGTTAGAAACAGGAGAGGAGAGGTCACCCTGTTGGGAGTTTTCTATAGACCTCCGAATAGTTCCAGAGATGTAGAGGAAAGGATAGCGAAGATGATTCTCGACAGGAGCGAGAGTAACAGGGTAGTGGTTATGGGGGACTTTAACTTTCCAAATATTGACTGGAAATACTATAGTTCGAGTACTTTAGATGGGTCTGTTTTTGTCCAGTGTGTGCAGGAGGGTTTTCTGACACAGTATGTGGACAGGCCAACCAGGGGCGATGCCACATTGGATTTGGTACTGGGTAATGAACCCGGCCAGGTGTTCGATTTAGATGTAGGTGAGCACTTTGGCGATAGTGATCACAATTCGGTTAGGTTTACCTTAGCGATGGGCAGGGACAGGTATATACCGCAGGGCAAGAATTATAGCTGGGGGAAAGGAAATTATGACGCGATTAGGCAAGATTTAGGATGTGTAGGATGGGGAAGGAAACTGCAGGGGATGGGCACAAACGAAATGTGGAGCTTATTCAAGGAGCAGCTAATGCGTGTCCTTGATAAGTATGTACCTGTCAGGCAGGGAGGAAGTTGTCGAGCAAGGGAGCCGTGGTTTACTCAAGAAGTTGAAGCGCTTGTCAAGAGGAAGAGGGCGGCTTATGTTAGGATGAGACGTGAAGGCTCAGTTAGGGCGCTTGAGAGTTACAAGCTAGCCAGGAAGGATCTAAAGGGAGGGCTAAGAAGAGCAAGGAGAGGACACGAGAAGTCATTGGCGGATAGGATCAAAGAAAACCCTAAGGCTTTCTATAGGTATATCAGGAATAAACGAATGATAAGAGTTAGAACAGGGCCAATCAAGGATAGTAGTGGGAAGTTGTGTGCGGAATCAGAGGAGATAGGGGAAGCGTTAAATGAATATTTTTCGTCAGTATTTACAGTAGAGAAAGAAAATGTTGCCGAGGAGATTACTGAGATACAGCCTACTAGGCTAGATGGGATTGAGATTCACAAGGAGGAGGTGTTAGCAATTTTGGAAAGAGTGAAAATAGATAAGTCCCCTGGGCCAGATGGGATTTATCCTAGGATTCTCTGGGAAGCCAGGGAGGAGATTGCAGAGCCGTTGTTGTTGATCTTCAAGTCGTCATTGTCGACAGGAGTAGTGCCGGAGGACTGGAGGATAGCAAATGTTGTCCCCTTGTTCAAGAAGGGGAGTAGAGACAGCCCTGGTAATTATAGACCTGTGAGCCTTACTTCGGTTGTGGGTAAAATGTTGGAAAAGGTTATAAGAGACAGGATTTATAATCATCTTGAAAAGAATAAGTTCATTTGCGATAGTCAGCACGGTTTTGTGAAAGGTAGGTCGTGCCTCACAAACCTTATTGAGTTTTTCGAGAAGGTGACCAAACAGGTGGATGAGGGTAAAGCCGTGGATGTGGTGTATATGGATTTCAGTAAGGCGTTTGATAAGGTTCCCCACGGTAGGCTATTGCAGAAAATACGCAAGTATGGGGTTGAAGGTGATTTAGAGCTTTGGATCAGAAATTGGCTAGCTGAAAGAAGACAGAGGGTGGTGGTTGATGGCAAATGTTCATCCTGGAGTTTAGTTACTAGTGGTGTACCGCAAGGTTCTGTTTTGGGGCCACTGCTGTTTGTCATTTTTATAAACGACCTGGATGAGGGTGTAGAAGGGTGGGTTAGTAAATTTGCGGATGACACGAAGGTCGGTGGAGTTGTGGATAGTGTCGAAGGGTGTTGTAGGGTACAGAGGGACATAGATAGGCTGCAGAGCTGGGCTGAGAGATGGCAAATGGAGTTTAATGCGGAGAAGTGTGAGGTGATTCACTTTGGAAGGAGTAACAGCAATGCAGAGTACTGGGCTAATGGGAAGATTCTTGGTAGTGTAGATGAGCAGAGAGATCTTGGTATCCAGGTACATAAATCCCTGAAAGTTGCTACCCAGGTTAATAGGGCTGTTAAGAAGGCATATGGTGTGTTAGCCTTTATTAGTAGGGGGATCGAGTTTCAGAGCCACGGGGTCATGATGCAGCTGTACAAAACTCTGGTGAGGCCACACCTGGAGTATTGCGTGCAGTTCTGGTCACCGCATTATAGGAAGGATGTCGAAGCTTTGGAAAGGGTGCAGAGGAGATTTACTAGGATGTTGCCTGGTATGGAAGGAAGGTCTTACGAGGAAAGGCTGAGGGACTTGGGGTTGTTTTCGTTAGAGAGAAGGAGGAGGAGAGGTGACTTAATAGAGACATACAAGATAATCAGAGGGTTAGATAGGGTGGATAGTGAGAGTCTTTTTCCTCGGATGAGGATGGCAAACATGAGGGGACATAGCTTTAAGTTGAGGGGTGAAAGATATAGGACAGATGTCAGAGGTAGTTTCTTTACGCAGAGAGTAGTAGGGGCGTGGAACGCCCTGCCTGCAACAGTAGTAGACTCGCCAACTTTAAGGGCATTTAAGTGGTCATTGGATAGACATATGGATGTAAATGGAATAGTGTAGGTCAGATGATCGGCGCAACATCGAGGGCCGAAGGGCCTGTACTGCGCTGTAATATTCTAATTCTAATAGACAGTTAAGCAATTCCACAACCAACGGATCAGATCAAAGGTCTGCAGTTCTGCCACATCCAGTCATGAACGGTAATGGACAATGAAACAACTAATCCCCATCCTCAACGATGGTGCAGCCAGCATGTCGGTGCAAAAGACTAGGCTAAAGCATTTTCAACCATCTTCAGTCAGATGTGCTGAGTAGATGATCCATCTTGGTCTCCTCCTGAGGTCCCCACCTTCATGGACACCAGTCTTCAGACAATTTGATTCACTGTACGTGTTATCAAGAAATGGCTGAAGGTACTGGATACAGCAAAGGCTATAGGCCCTGACAACTTCCTGCCTGTGGTACTGAAGACATGTGCTCTAGAACTAGCTGCACCCTTAGCCTAGCTGCTCCAGTACAGCTACAACACTGACATCTACCTGACAACGTGGAAAATTGTCCAGGTACATCTTTTCCACAACAAGGAGAAATTATTCCAATCTGACCAATTGCCACCCCATCAGTCTATTCTCAATCAGCAGCAAAGTGATGGAAGGTGTCATTGATAGTGCTATAAAGCGCTTACTCAGCAAAAACCTGCTCAGTTTGGGTTCTGCCAGGTCTACTCGGCTCCTGACCTCATTACAGCCTTGGTCCAAACATGGATAAAGGAGCTAAATTCCAGAGGTGAGGTGACAGTGACTGTCCTTGATATTAAAGGCAGTATTTGACCGAGTGTGGCGTGAAAGAGCCAAGGCAAAATTGAAGTCGATGGGAATAAGGGGGAAAACTCACCACTCGTTGGAGTCATGCCTAGCACAAAGGAAGACAGTTATGGTTGCTGAAGACCAATCCTCTCAGCCCCAGGACATTACTACAGGCATTCCTTAGGGTAGTGTCCTAGGCCCAACCATTTTCAGCAGCTTCATCAATGACCTTCCCCTCATCATTAGGTCAGAAATGGGGATGCTCGCTCATGATTGCAGAATGTTCAATCCCATTTGCAACTTCTTAGATAATGAAGCAGTCTGTGCTGCATGCAGCAAGACCTAGACAACATTCAGGCTCCGGTTTATAAGTGGCAAGTAACACATGTGTCACACAAGTGTCAGACAATGACCATCTCCAACAAGAGAAAATTTAATCATTTCTCTTTGACGTTCAATGGCAACACCAACATCCTAGGGGTTACCATTGACCAGAAACTTAACTGAACCAGCCATATGAAAACTGTGGCTACAAGAGCAGGTCAGAGGCTGGGAAATTTGTGTTGAGTACTTACCTCCTGAGTAACCCAAAGCCTGTCCACCATCTACAAGGCTCAAGTCAGGAGTGTGATGGAATACTCTCCGCTTGCCTGGATGAGTGCAGCTCCAACAACACTCAAGAAGCTCGATGCTATGTAAGACAAAGTAGTCCACTTGATTGGCACCCCATCCACCACCATAATCATTCACTCCCTCCACCACCGGCGCACAATAACAGCAGTGCCATCTACAAGCTGCACTGTAGCACCTCGCCACGTCTCTTTCGACAGCACCTTTCAAACCCACAATCTCTACCACCTAGAAGGACAAGGGCAGCAGATGCATGGGAACAACCCCCCCTCCCAAAGTCTCACACCATCCTGACTTGGAACTATATTGCACTGTCACTGGAACCTGGAAAACCTGAAACTCCCTTCCTAACAGCACCGGATGTACTTACACCACATGGACTGCAGTGGTTCAGGTGGTGGCTCACCACCACCTTCTCAAGGGCAATTAGGGATGAGCAATCTAGAGTACATGTCTTCAGTACTACAGCCAGGAAGTTGTCAGGGCCCATAGCCTTTGCTATATCCAGCAATGCTCACATCCCAAGAACAAATTTTTAAAAAGTATAAAGGAGAATCAAAGCTTCACTCAGTTGGAACTTTGGCTATCTTTAAGCTTAGCCATGATGAATAGCTCTTGATGGCAGTCGGTCTTGATTTCTGGGAAGTTTCTTGATGGAGGACTTCATGTACTGTTGATCAAATCTATCAAAATGGTAAAGAAATTATTCTCCCAACACCTTTTAACCTCACTTAACCTGAAACCAGCAATTAATCTTAACCACTCTTGTGCAATGCCATGGAAGACCGACAAGTTAAGTAAAAATGTTGAGCTAATTATTGTTTGCAATGTGGGCTTTTTTTAATGCCAGTTCTGGGAACTATTATTTGTGCAGCATTGAAGGGAAATGTTGACTAGGCGCTTTGATGCTGAGCTCAGACATTGTGACCAGATTCAGTTAGTCAATTGGACAGAACATGGCAAATGAGCTTTTCAAGTTGCAGGTCAGTGAAGATTCGTGGTGCAAAAGTCTCCCTGGTACAGCATTACGCCAGTCACAGCCGCTTGAAAAACCTGATCATTGTAAAGGTGAGAAAAAAAATCGTTACTCAAAAAAACTAAGAAAAGGAAGGATTTGGGGAAGGAGAATGCAAGAATAAATAAATATTTTCATGTTAAAAAAAATGCTGAACATTGACTCTAGGGACAGAGTACATAGAATAATGCACATAATTGAGAAGAATAAATACATTTACATACATCTTAAGAAAGATTATAAAGGTAATCACAAAGATTACATAGGATATACCACACAGAAACAGGCAATTTGGCCCAGTCAATGCCAGCATTTATGCTCCACTCCAGCCTACACCTATCTTTCTTCATCTAAGTCTGTCATTGTAACCCTCTATTCCCTTCTCCCTCATGATTGTCTAGCTTCCCCTTAACTGTATCTATACTATTCACTTCAACCACTCCCTGTGGTAGTGTTCCACATTCACACCCACTCTTTGGGTAAAGAAGTTTTTTGAGTTTCTTATTGGAAAAGGAAAGCAATTTTTAAAAAGTCTTTACAGAGAGTTGGTTGGAATGTAGAATTCTCTGTCACAAATTGCTGTTAAAGCACAGTCAATAATTAGATTATTTTCTAAGGGATAGTTACCTGGAAAAGAGAAATATTAATGTGCACGATAACAAAGAGAGTGGGGTTAGACTAGATGGCTCATACAGTGTTGAACTAAGTGGCATTGTATACGATAACATAGAAAACTAGGTCACACCTATCTGTGCTAACTATTGCTGCCTCTCTGTTTTCAGCTTCTTTCCCTTTTCTGTTCATTGCCTCTGTCCCATTAATTCTTTCTTTTGTTTCTCACTCAGTCACCTGCTTCCATCTTTTCTTTCGGGTTGGAGGTACTGGACAGTATTGTGTGGTCTGATGGGAGAAAAGAGGCACCAAGGCTGCAGGCTGTATTTGAAGTTGGGGTTATAGAGAAAATATTGTCCTCAGTGGCTCAGTTCCCAAGCCCTCCCCTACTACAATCACTCCTCCTTCCCCCCAACGTCCTCACTCCTATCGTGACAGCCAACCCTTTTACCTTCCTACCACTCCCATCTCCACTACCCATTTCACCTCTATCTGTCCTAATTCCTTTTGTCTGTCATTCATTTCACCCTTAGCTTTCCATCAAATTTCTCCCACTTACTCCCAAGGATGAGTGACTAGAGGCTAGAAGGTCTCTCACCCTTAGCCAGTTTCTCTCCTCCCTCCTATCTATTTAGTTCAAAGCAACTTTTATTGCTTTCAAAATTCACAAAAAAAAAATCAAATTGAAATGAAGAAATTGCCTGTCTTAGTCTCTCTGGTATCAGAAATTAGAATATCTGTCCCACAGATCGAAGTGATGGTCAACAAAATACCAGTGGAGATATTTATTGTCTTCAAAACTCAATTGTTTTTTTTGGAAGATTGAAATATCAACTGAAGACAGACACATCCCTTTTGTCCCCATTTTCTATCTCTTACCCAGCCAGTGTCTCACTCGCTGACTTCAGTCTTACTCTCTCTCTCTCTCGGGTGTAAAAGAAATATGTAGCATTGACCTCTTCTGTCAATTAGGCATAGGTGAGATAGTTGCCATGAAAATTCAAAAGAGACCACCCCTCAATCTCTCTCACATACTATTTCCCTCTCTCCTTCAGCTTAACATACTTCCTAAGGTTTATAAAATGCAAAAAACCATAAGATCATTTTTACTCACTTGTATACACCGCTTTTTAAAAAATAATTTCAACTTAAAAGCTTTAAAATTTGTCCTAATTTTTCAAAACTATTTTGAATAAAAGCTATCAAGTTAAAAGTACTATATAGTGAAGAAAATGATCAATTTGACTAAATTATACTGAAGGAACCTGGGAAATTAGACATGCTACACATGGTTACACTGCACAATTCTAGGCAAAAAATACTTCACAATCCCAGACTCTTGAGATGCAAAATTCAATAGCCCCTGTGGACAGGTGCAGGAATCACAATGCGCGATTAACCCGCGCCCATTGCTTCTGATGCAGGCAGCACACCAACTTTATGCTGTCTGTTAATTTTCATGATTGCTGTGTGCAGCCAGCACTGAACATGCTGTTAACTGGCTGCATGCCTCAGCAGGTGGCCCAAGTTTGTGTAAGCCAGCCTGCACTTCTTAAAGGGGAGGCACATTCTGGCTGGACCAGTGTTGAAACTGTTTGTGGAAGAGTCTGAGCAGGAGAAAGTAAATTTTGGTACAACAGTGGAGAAAGCGTGCTCCAAGTTTCTCTAATGCTGCACTCGACACCCTGGTGGAAGAGGTAGAGAGGAAGAGGGATGCGATCTATCCACAGGGCCTACAAAGTCCTCCAGACAAACTTTGTGAAAGCAATGGGACCAGATAGCCAGGGCAGTTAATGCTAGGATTCAAGGACATGAATGCAGTGCCCCAAAAAGTTCAATGATCTCACACAATTGGTCAAAATCAGTGAATGTATCTTCAAATCCCAACAACTGCACCACTAGCTTCACATACTGCTCAATGCACCATACCCCATCACTCACCTTCACAGCCATTGGCAATGCCATCCTCGCTCTGCTGAGGTTGTAGTTGTGGCTGCAGCAGGTGGCAGGTTTCAGTGAGGACATCCTTAGCAAAGTGCAGACATCTGACACACTGTTCCCACTGAGGTTCAGGTAGGAGAATTGCTCCCTGAACACCCGAGGTGGATATGGCCACCTTCTCTCTTCGAGTAGCTTATCTTGCTCTGTGTCACCTCTGCTCATCTCCCGGTCATGCTGTAATGCAAGGGGATTGTATACACTGCACCCATCTCTGGGAGCAAATGGTTTGTGCAGAATCCTTGAAGTCAGGACAAAGTCCTTCAGCAATTAGGCGTTAGCAACTTTAAAGAACTTGAGACACCAAACACTCAATGACCGCAGCAACAGCCAGTAGAAATCAATCAACAACTAACCTGTAAATAGTTGATGATCCTTTTCAATAGTGATGGTGGGGAGTCCTTTGTGCTGCTGTATTAGAGGCCTGCTACCCGACGGAAGCAGATGACATGTGTTGGGTTCGGGTTGGGTCAGGTTCATCTTACGGGCATGGTTTGGGTCAGGTCGGGCCGGAATGGACACACATGGTAAGTGCTCTGCTGGTAAGTATTAAAAAAAAAAAAAAAAAAAAAAAAAAAACTTACCTGAGCTGGGAGTCTGGGACGATACTGAGTCTGCGCAGTGAGCGAGTGACATCACTATGACGTCTCGCGCATGCGCTGCAGCTTCTTGCGGGTTCGGTGTCAGGAAGCTAAGTAAACTGATGGTCCGGTTGGGCTTGGGGCAAAATCGGAGGGACTCGAGACAGGTCGGGCTTGGGTGCGCTGCGGTTCGGTCAGGTAAGGGTCGAGTTCTTTTTCACGACCTAAAGCCAGGCCTCTATGCTGAATACAGGTTCAGCTGTGCATCTTTGAGAGCGTTAGGCTCCAAAATGGCAGTGTTGGCTTCAAAGCAGTGTTATCTGCATACTTTGACTGCTTCTGGCAGTTGCTCCCTGTGCAAGGTGCTAATGCCCTCTTCAAAATAGCATCCAGTGCCATTTTCACCAGAAGTATAGCATGCACTGCAGATGTCATTTTGGAGACAAAATGGCACTCGTAGCGCTGAGAAAACAGGTGATACAGAGCTAAATATCGCAGCCATGGGAGGCGCCATGGCCTGCAAGAAAAACTTTAATGAAGGTATGAAAAGGGCACAGAACACAATTCAACAGATACATTTAATCATTTTGTGAACAATGTATTTTTGGATATTTAGTTAGAGAATAACAGTGATGGATGAAAAAAATTTAGAAAGCATTTTGAATGATTTGGGGAAGTCAAGTATGGAGGTAACGAAGGCATGAATGAGGGTTTCAGCAGCAGATGAGCTGAGACAAAGTCAGACAATGTTACAGAGGTGGAAATAGGTAATCCTAGTGATACCGTGAATAAGAGTTTGGAAGCTGATCTCCAGGGAAAATGTGACACCCAAGACTGGTTTAATCTCAGACTGTTGCCAGGGAGAAGGATAAAGTTGGTAGTTAGGGAACAGATTTGGAGCGGGGTTAAAAAACAATGGCTTGTCTTCCTAAATATTTAATTGGAGGAAATATCTGTTTATCCAGTACTAGATGCTGGATAAGCTTATCCAGACTAAGTCAGACAACTTAGCAACAGTGGAGGAGTCGAAGAGGTGGTGGTGAGGTAGAGCTGGGTGCAGTCAGCTTACACGTATAAACTAACGCTGTGTTTTTGGATGAGGGGCAGCATGTTGATGAGAAATAGGAGGGGGCCAAGAGTAGATCCTTGAGGGAACGCCAGAAACAACGGTGCGGGAGCAGGGAGAGAAGCTATTGCAAGTGATACTCTGGCTGCAATTAGATATATAAGAATAGAATCACTTGAGAGCAGACCCCCCCTGTTGGATGACAGTGGAGAGGCGTTGGATGAGGATGGTGTGATCAATTGTGTCAAAGGCTGCTGACAGGCCAAGAAGGATAAGGAGGGATAGCTTACCTTTGTCACAGTCACATCGGATGTCATTTGTGATTTTGGTAAGAGCTGATTTGGTACTATGGCAGGAGTGGAAAGCTGATTGGAGGGATTCATACATGGAGTTCTAGGAAAGATGGGAATAGATTTGGGAGACAACATGCTCAAGGAATTGAGAGAGAAAAGGGAGGTTGGAAATGGGACCGTAATTTGCAAGGGCAGTGGAGTTGTTTGAGGAGAGGGGGATGACGGCAGATTTAAAGGAGAGGGGGTCAACACCTGAAGCGAGAGAATTGTAAACCATATCGGCTAACATCGGACCAGGAGGGGAAATTGATCAGCAGTTTAGTGGGACTTGAATTGAGGGAGCTGCAAGTGAGTCTCATGAACAAGATGAGGCATGAGAGGACACAAGGGAAGATAGGAGAGAAACTACAGAAAGATTTGAGTTCAGGGCGAACACAACGGGAAGCATTAGAGGAAGTTTACTAAAGAGGTTGACTAAGTTTACTATTAGAGGAAGTACTAAATTCAATATGTGCCGTGTGCATTTTATTAAAAACTCAAAAGAGCTGAATTCCAGAGATGAGGTTAGAACGATTGTCAAATGCTGCTTTGATGTCAGGAGCAGAGTGTGGCATCAAGAAGCCCTAGCAAAATTGAGTCAATGGGAATCGGGGAAAACTCCCCAGTGGTTGGAGTCATACCTAACACAAAGGAAGATGGTTGTGGTTGTTGGAGGCCAATTATCTCAGCCCAGGACATCGCTGCAGATGTTCCTCAGGGTAGTGTCCTAGGCCCAACCATTTCCAGCTTCTTCGTCAATGCCCTTCTCTCCAATACAAGGTCAGAAGTGGGGATCTTTGCTGATCATTGCAGTATTCAGTACCATTCGCAACCCCTCATATACTGAAGCAGTCTGTGCCTGCACACAGCAACACCTGGACAACATTCGGGCTTGGGCTGAAACAGGCAAGTAACATTCGTACCACGCAAGTGCCAGGCAATGACCATCTTCAACAAGAGAGAATCTAACCGTCTCCTCCTTGACATTCAACGTCATTACCATTGCTGAATCCCACACCATCAACATCCTGGACGTTACCATTGACCAGAAACTGAACTGGAGCAGCCACATAAATACTGTGGCTACAAGTGCAGGTCAGAGGCTTGGAGTTCTACAGCCAGTAACGCACCCCCTGACTCCTCAAAGCCAGTCAACCATCCATCAGATTCAAGTCAGGAGTGTGATGGAATACTCTCCACTTGTCTGGGTGAGTGCAGCTCCAATAACACTCAAGAAACTTGACACCATCCAGGACCAATCAGCCTGCTTGATTGCCACCCCATCCACCACCTTCAACATTTACTCCCTTCACCACCATGGGCACAGTGGCAGCAGTGTGTACCATCTACAAGATGCACTGCAGCAACTCACCAAGGCTTCTTCGACAGTACCTTCCAAACCCGCGACCTCTACCACTGAGGAGGACAAGGGTTGCGGATGCATGGGAATACCACTACCTGCAAGTTCCCCTCCAAGCCACACACCATCCTGACTTGGAACTATATCACTATTCCTTCACTGTCACTGGGTCAAAATCCTGGAACTCCCTTCCTAACAGCACTGGTGTACCTACACCCCAATGGCTGCAGCAGTTCAAGAAGGCAGTTCACCACCACCTTCTCAAGGGCAATTAGGGATGGGCAATAAATGCTGGCCTAGCCAGCGATGCCCATATCCCATGATCGAATTTAAAAAAGCATGCTCCCATAAATTGATATGAACTATCCAAAATGTACTTACTACAGTTGTTAAAAAAAAGTCACATTTATTTGAAATATTGATACCTTTCCAGTAAACACAGGGAGCAATAATGTGCATAAAGATAATGACCTGGATTCTGTGGTCAGCAGCAAAGGAATGGCACTTGCTCTTCACCTCTCTGATAGCTATCCGCTAAGTTTTGACCGACCTTAGAGCGCAGATTTTCTCTAATCCAGCATCTGTTCAAGTGCAGTGCTGTCTACAGGACATTTGTGGCATCTATGAACAAGGCAAGAAACAGTGAGACTCTTCAACCAATCAGACTGAAGAATCCTCACTGAGTCCACACCAAGAAGAATAAAATAGATGTAGAGAAAGCAAAATACAGATGGGATTAAGGGAGAGAGATAAAAGATAGAAAAAGTGATATTTTTCATTTAAGTCTCCAAGACTAATTTTCTTCTGAGGGCATGAAACTCCACACTTGTACAATTAATTTTTCAGGGCCAGAGAGGTTCAGCAGTAATTATCATTCCATTTATAACACACTCACTCCTGAATGCACCAGCCTTAACTTTTTCATCCATGTTTAGTGGGGAACTGGTGGACAAGATCAGCAAGTTCACACAGTGGCAGTCATTTCAACGCCAAGTCATTTGATGAGGACTGCAACACTTACTCTGTGACAGCAACTTCCAGATTTCCACGTTTAGCTGCACATGTGCTGATACCAGAAGCTGCTGTATGATTTACCCCATAGTAATGGTAAGTGCTATATCCTCACTGTTATTATTACCACAAAATCCAGGCCAACGTCTTTAATGTAGAAAAATGTCCCACAGAGGCCCAAAAGAAAACAGATGTTGAGCCAAAGAGGAACAATCAGGAGGGAAGGCCAAAATCTTGGTCAAGGTAAGTTTTCAAGAAGGATGGGGAAGTAGAGGGGGAGAAAAACATACAAGCGACCAGTGCCAAATGAACAGAAAGTTCTTGGGAGCTGGTCAAAGAAGGTTAGAGAGACAGCGAAGGGCAAAGCCATGGAGGTATTTGGACACAGGGATAAGAGGCTTTAATTTGTGATAATAGGGGACTGGAAGCCAATGTAGATTAGCAAGGATGGGTGATGACTATAAAATATGTTCCTGCTAAATTAACATTTTTTTCCCTTATGATATGCACAGTGCTCCATTTGTACTTTGTACAATTGTTCAACTTCAATACAATGTCGAACACAAAATTAAGGGGAGTTCTGTCCCTTTCCCACATATTTATTGGGACATCCAACATTATGCATTTGCCATAATATAGTACAACTAAAGACAAGTGCACATCCATAGCACAGTTGTCACAGTAAATAACAAGATCTATGTCGTTTTTAAAATCACTTTTGGCTTTTATTCATTCTCTGCATTTATTGACATGGTTCACTGAACAAAAGAGATAGTAGCCAACTTAACTCATGAATAGTCTAGAAATGACAGAAAAAGGAGCTAGACATGCATATTCTGTGTGTAATATATGTACTAACTTTAATCTGGCTATCCTTTGGAGGAAAAACATACAGCTTGTATGTATAAGATGCTAAGTAAAAATGTAATTCATCCTTGTCCACTGGCACTAATTTGGTTACATTGGCTTCAGTTATTAATAAAGCAAATGTTACAGAAACATGGCTGTACTCGGGACAAATTTTAGTTGTCTATAAGCACAAAAGACGGGGGAGAAAAGAAGCTGACAATGATAGAAAAAAAGTGCACACCACTTAGTTTATACTTCAATTTATATTAAACTATATTCAAACAATCTCTACATTTTTATTTGGATAATCTGTTGGTAAACATCATCAATACAACATCTATTGTTGATTTAAGATCAATTGCATTCTTATATAGATTTTTTTTCTGGTATAAATCTATTTGTTCACTTAATACTGTCACAAATTTCATGATTGCAGATGACTTTTCTGCTTAATGCTTATGTCACAGATCTTGTACACAATAGTTAAAAAATACCATAGCAAAATGTCACTTTAGTAACAGGCATGTTTTCATGCTTTTTGTCTGAAGAATGCATCGGAGCCCTGATAAAATAAGTTTAAGGTGAAAAATCCTATGCTGCAATCACGAGAACATACATTACTATGTTAGGGGTGGCGCAGTGGTTAGCACCACAGCCTCACAGCTCCAGCGACCCGGGTTCGGTTCTGGGTACTGCCTGTGTGGAGTTTGCAAGTTCTCCCTGTGACCGCGTGGGTTTCCTCCGGGTGGTCCGGTTTCCTCCACATGCCAAAGACTTGTGGGTTGATAGATAAATTGGCCATTGTAAATTGCCCCTAGTGTAGGTAGGTGGTATGAGAATTGAGGGAAGGTGGAGATGTGAGGGGGATATGGGATTAATGTAGGATTAGTATAAATGGGTAGCTGATGGTCGGTGCGGACTCGTTGGGCCGAAGGGTCTATTTCGGTGCTGTATTTCTCTATGACTCTATGACTCTGGCTGTAAAATACATTCAACTTAGCCCTGTAATGGAAAACAAGTTGGACAACACACAGCATAACACATATACTGAGGATGTGCTATGTGATTGGATCATACACCTTTATAAGCTTTCTCAGGTACCACAATTACTAATTCAAGGTAAGCACAGCAGCAGGCAACCCATGAAGCAATTTACAAATGAATTAAAGGATACAGCATCTCAGTTCTAAATCAGAGTTTCTCCCCCCCACCCACCCCCACCGCCCCCTCTAATCTCACTAGGTGTGCTCATTTCTAATGCATACGATTGTTTGGTTGCGTGTGGATTGCAACTTTTTCAATTTAAAAAAATTACATAGTACTCATATATTGTACATAGCAGTGGTTACATCAACTGTTCAAGACACTGAAAAGTCAAATAGTCAAGCATAAAGTCTACTATAATATATTTTAATCAATCAGCAATCTTTTCCCAAACCATTTCTGAGTTACACCTCTATTGATTGATGACTACATTTACTGAACATGAATGACTACAATGTAAAATTTAAAAAAAAACATTTTATCGGGCATATATAAAAAAAGACAACTAGCAAACAAGATAACTAGCAATCTTGGCCAGAAATAAAAAAGGAAATACTAAAACCTTATGGCATTTGTAAACTATTGTTCATTTGGAGCCGACAATAAATAAAAAGTGTTTCATAAACAGTAACTGTTCTTTGGAGCACAGCAGCTCTGATTAACAATATACATACAAGGACATCAAACGTTAGTGCAGAAAGTCTGTTTTTTAAAGTTTCTTGCATAAATTTAGAGAAGTAATAGCGTACTTCCCCTCAAGATTATTGGCTTTTGCTTGATTAAAGTACAGACCTGCATCAGCAATTGATTTTATGTTACAGCTTGCAGTCATGAACAGTTATTTTAAAATCCTTGTAAGTACAATATAATTTTTACAGCTTAGTCCCTTGCATCCCACATATATGTTGTACATCTGATATATATATTGCTTTTTTAAAAAAAAGTTAATAACTCCTTTCAGTGCCCTTTATATCCCGTAACACTATAACCTGGCAGTAAGTATAAGTTAAAATCAAGTCATCTGACTGATTACTCACATCTAGACATCCAATCATTTAATGAAAATATAGATTTGTGATTGGACATTTCAAATCACAACTGTAGGCTATCTACTGTAAGACTATTGTGTTGCAGGATACAGATTATAATGGTCTTACGATCTGTCCAGACAGACAAAGAGGACTTGGTAATCTAGGACCCTGATTACATTTGTATCATCTACCACGTTGGCATCTGACAGTCCTTTGTATAAAGTTATTATTTAAGATAACAAGCTATGTTGATTTGAATTTATTGCCTTTCTCAACATGGTAGTATTACTGTTAATGTCTGTTTCATAGCACAAAAAATCTGATACACACGAAGTTGTTCATATGTCATCAGAATCAAGCTTCCAACAGAGTTTCCTCATCCAGAGAAGTGAGCAGCATTTCAGTTTCAACATCATGTATCAGAAACATCTAAATGGAAGAACATACACAGTGATTTGACAATAACATATCATTTGCAGGGAATTAATCTATTTAAGGTACTTCAACAGAATTAGATACTGCTTTCCCCTTCCAATTCCCCCATAAGCTGACTGCATATAGTTTCTTTTGTGCTCATTAAGGCAAAAGATGTCAGTATTGGGACAGAAAGAGAAAAAAATGACCATGTGAGAATACCATGTCTTAAAGAGTCTCCAGTGATCTGCCTCATTGATATATTGACCTTATCTGTAGTATTATGAAGCATAAAAAATAACCTCAGCATGGACAGATTGTGCAAAAATATGAAAGCAAATTTTGTACTTAACTTTACAAAACATGATGCCATATGATAATATTGACTGCAGCCGCCATTATAAATTGTGATATTTCCACTATGATCTTATTACAGTTAGAATTAGTAATATTTTTACTATTTTTACCTTCTTTATGTTGAATGTTTTGTTGAGTCCTGGTCTATTGAAACTGCAGCATTTTGATTTGAAACTGAAAATGTTGGAGAGATAAAAGATAAAAGCAATAAAATGAACATTTTGAGCTTCAGACCATTTTTCTCATTTGGAAATGTTTAGGTAAAATATTTAGGCTTAGAAATTTTGGAGCACCCGTTTTTGGGCAAAGTTGCCCCATGCATAAATGAGGTGGTCGGAGGAACCTCAGATACTAAGCCTAGTTACCATGTGGCCAGCACTGTGGGAGGAGTCCTCTGGGAAGAAGGTACAAAGATCTGCAAGTGCTACACTGGCCCTCAGATAACTGAATGATTGCAGGCCGAAGGGAATGGATTTGGGGAGTGGGGGGGGGGGAAACTTGGGGGACTGTCACAATCAGGCAGAGGGAAAATCTCTGGCTTTGGGAAGCCTGGACATCTGGGAAGGCTGGGGGGAGGGGACAGTGTCTATCAAGGCCACAGCCTGGAAGTCAGGAGTCAGGGCTGGCATCAGCAATGTTCCAGATGGTGCACACTTCATAGGTGACTTACTAAATATCAGGCAGCCTGCACCCCTTCTCAGAGGCAGACACCATGGGGCATAATTTGTTGTCAAAATAATGATGAGGCTAATGGTGCTCGCCATCATTTATGCGCAAGTGGTACAGCAATTTCAGGCAAGGGCAGATGCCCGGTTAAATATGGAAATCCAAACGTTGTTGTCCATGATGCTTCGCAAAAACACCACCTTGTTGTCAGGCTCATCATTCAAATGCATTCAATTGCATGAAGTTGTTTTATTTGCAGGGTAGATACGAATTAAGTTAGCCACAGAAAATTCAGTTTTATCCATTTCAGTTTAAGTATTTTTTTGACAACTTGGTAAGTGTTACTTACTGCCAAGCAACCTCTCTGGTGTCAAAAATTAATTACAAATGTGAAGTCTCAATCCTTGAAGTATTAATTGCTACTGTAGACTTCATAAATATAAAATTTTAAGTTAACATTTTTTAAAAAACCTTTCCTTTGTGTCCCTTTTCTCGCTCTCAATCCAATCTTCCTTTCCCCCTCTATTTTTCTTTCTGTATCTGATTTGGCACTAAATTCACCACTCTAATTTACACTTCCTACTCAGTCTTTGTGGTGTTAATTTCATAATCCTTCAATCAGATTGGTTAATGAGATCTGCAGTTATGTCCTATTCATTCAGGTCCCAGATGACAGCTTTCCCTTCACTGCAACTTCATCAGCTTGCATTTTCAACAATTTACGTACAAAATATCATCATGATTAAACAGGCAACGGCAAGTCTAACTAATGGCAGTGCCACTTATTGCCTTGCAGGAAATTAGGACCCGTTGAAGCTACCTTCATAGATATCAAGGATTACCCCCTACCCAGTCCCCCACAACCACCCATTAAAAGGAAGGACTGGAAGAACAGCACTCAAGATGATGATATGAAGTCATGCATTTTGGTTAAAAACATAACTGCAGTAATACCTTGACTGGACACAGGCCTGGTGCTTTGGAAGAGTAGGGGAATTTGGGATGGAGGTTCACAGGTCATTAAAGGCAAAGTGGATTAATAAAGATCTTAAAAAAAGATAATTCAATCACGAGATTTAGAATATAAAAGCCACGAGGTAATGATAAGCCTATAAAAAAACCTTACAAAATCTCAGTTAAAGTACTGAGTGCAATATTGGACTCCACATTATAGGAATGATAGCCAATTTAGGAAGGGTACCAGACAATTTATATTTCTACATACTGGGCAGCAACTTATTGAAATATGAAGGAAGACTTGAAAAATTGGATCTTTTTTCCATCAGAATGATACAGATTATGGGTGATATGATAGTAGTTATGAAAGGATGGGACAGGATAGATAGCAGACTATTTCCACAAATTGAGAGGTGGGGGGTGGGGATAGGGTCACGAATGAGGAACCATAGATTTATGGTTAAATGCAGGAGAATTGAGAAGCTTCTTCAAAGTTGAGTCTGTGGAATTTCCTTTAGGGTTGGCAGTTCAGGCAGAAACTCTGTCAACACAAGATTAGATTGGCTAAATGCATGAAGGAAAAGAGGTTAAAAGGATATGGATGGAGGGTAAATGTGATTATTGCTTGTTTGGAGGACAAACACCAATATGAACCGGTTGGGTGGAATGACTGTGTTGTAACATCAATGTATTTCCATGTAAAATATTTAGAAGCTAGATGTGATTAGAAACCTTAAGTGGGTTCTGATGATCATTGACATTGTATTCAAGGATTATAAGATACAAAGGTGAAATATTTTAGGGAAGCAGACTTCGGTGGTCTGAGAGGAGCTCTAAGGAGGATGAAATAGGTCCCAAATTAATAGGACAAAATAGAACTTTTAATAAAACATTGAGATGAGAAAAAGAAACAGCAGACCAAGACCACAGTGGCTGAACAAGGTCAAGCAGAAATACTTCAAACCTAAACAAAAAGTAGGGTGAAGTTTAAGAGCATATAAAAATTAGTTGAGGACCACTAAAATCAGTAAGAGAGATAAGAGATAATTAGTTAGTTTGAATGTACCAAAAAACATGACGAATCAAAGATTTTTTTTTAAAGCTAGGTTAGTAGCTGATGGCTTGTCCAAGATCTGATGGCTTCTTTTACAGGTGAAAGTAGAAATATTGAGCATCTGGAAATGACAAATGTATGAAATTTTTTTAATATTCTTCTCTGATAGAAATTGCGCACAAATTCCAAATCCAGTCATATTAGTGCAGGAATCTACAGCATGTGTAGATTCCTACAAAGTGTGGCTATGAAGTAACTCATTAAATCAACCATTCATATGCAAGCATACTTCTCTTGCCCTTCCCTAACCTCCCTTTTCTTTCCAAGTCCTTTTAGCAGGTCATTGCTTACTAACTCCATGCCTCCTCTTTCCACAGCTCCCTATTTGAAAATCCCTTCAGTCAAGTTTCCATCATGCTCAGAGCTCACAGACTATAGTAATTAAAAGCACCAATGGTATTCTCTGAGTATGACTGCAGCTCAGTCGTCTCCGTGGTATTCAACATGGTCCTTCTCTACCAGCTGTCCAGCTTCGTGGGACAGTCCTGCATGTTTGCACTTTTAGCTGTGCCAAAGTAGCCAACACATCACAAAGATCGATTTCTCCTCCTGTTTAGATAAAAGCTATTCACTATTCTGCCTCAGTCCCTCACTTACATTCTGACTCTTGGTGACATCATGGGGTAAAGTTTCCACTTGGTTGCATTGGATTTTCAGCACAATTTGCCCTGAATCGGCATAGCACGCAAAAAAATTGCAGAATTTTAAGTGAAAATCGAGTTTCTGCAATCTTTTGTCCTAGTCGAAAAAGAAATCATGCTGGAAGTCAGCAGAGCTGGCCATGCCCCAAGGATGAATTAATCACCACTGGGAGTTTCTGCTAGTTACACTTGCTCGCAGGCCTCAGAGGCTGCTCTAAAATTTAAACTGGTTCTTTTGGGCATACAAACACTAACAGGCATGTTTTAAAAACCTTGGAAAGTAATTTTCCTTAAATGTATTAGGAAACATACCACAGTACCAGCAAATGCTGCTGTATACTTTTCTGGAAAAAGACATTTTAAGTACTTAAAATCAGATTACTCAGGTGGTGGATTGACACTGATTAAAAATGCTCTTTTGTGATAAACCCATTTTCAGCTGTATTAAACTGCATCAAGTTCTCTCTCAAAAACTGCGAGGAATTTATTTTAAAAACATATTTTAAAACATTTTAAGACTCTGCCCTATCGTGCTGCTTCACAACAGATTTTGTGCTCAGCGAGATGCAAAATGAGTTTAAGCAGAAACTTGAGGGGAAAAAAGCACCTCTCAAAACTAGTGCAATTTTGAGTGCAATTTGCACCCAAAGCAGAAACGTGACCCCTATCTGTAGGAATGGGGTCAGGTTCCTTCAGGATGTAGCTGGCACTCAGCCCTATCCCTTTGCTAGGGGTCACATTTCTGCTTTGGATGCAAATTGCACTCAAAACTGCACAAGTTTTGAGAAGTGCTTTTTTCCCCTCAAGTTTCTGCTTAAACTCATTTGCATCTCAGAGCACAAAATCTGTTGTGAAGCAGCACAACATGCAGCGTTTTAAAACTTGTAAAAATTTGTTTTAAAAAATCCTCGCTGTATTTGAGAGAGAACTTGGTGCAGTTTGATTAATACAGCTGAAAATGGGTTTATCACAAAAAAGAGCATTTTTTAATCAGTGCCTTATTCCCACAGCTACTTCTGTGCTATCGACTGTTGCCTGACATTAAATTATGATGAGAGAGAATTGCCTTCAACAGGACAACTGGAAGACTGAAACAATCATTTATGGCCTCTGCCAAAAACTGTGCTAATTGCCCCAAAAGGTATATGCAATCTTGGCATCATGTTCAACTCAGATCTGGGGCTCAAACCGAACAAGCTATCCATCACCAAGATCACTAATTTATCACCTCTAACGTTGCTTACCTCGTCCCCTCCACCAACATAACTCTTATCCATGCTTTCGTAACCTTTAGACTCCTCGAACACTAGTTAGCCTAACATTATTGTATGAAAAAATGCACAAAAGCATATCATTGGTCATCTGAAGGTCTTAAGAGGCCAAGAGTTAGAAGAAACAATTCAAACAAATCTTCTGGAATTCTAAGATGGTGGTAACAAACTTAGTGGATCAGGGCATCTAGTCCATATAATTTAAAGTGGTCTTCTGAAGGTATTTAATAAAAATGCATGTGATACTTGTAAAGACTACAGATTGGTGAATTAAAGACCATTTAGCCAGAAAAACTGAAAACTGGCTTGACAATAGAAAATATCAGCAGAAAACAACCTGTATTTATACAGCACCTTTAACGTAAAAAAATGGCCCAAGGCACTTCAGAGGCATTATTAAACAAAATCGGGCAATGAGCCAAGTAAGGAGATATTAGGGCAGATAACCAGAAGTTTAGTCAAAGAGGTAGGTTTTAAGGAGCGTTTTAAAGGATGAAAATGAGGTAGAGGCAGAGGTGTTTATGGAGGGAATTCCAGAGCTTAGGGCCTGGGCAGTCAAAGCATGGCCATCAATGGTGGATTGAAATCAGGGATGCTCAAGAGACCGGAATTAGAGGAGCGCAGACATCTTGGAGGTTGTGGGGCTGGAGGAGATTAGAGATAGGGAGAGGCCAGGCCCTGGAAGGATTTGAAAACACATGAACATTTTAAAACTGAACATCTACAAAATGAAGGGGAATGCATATGTACAAGAGGTTACTTTTCAAGCCAATTCTTCTTATCCAAGTAATATGTCTTTTAATTCAAAATAAATATATTCTTTATCAACATATATAGCCAACAATGCGTAACACTGAGGAAAATATCACCTTTGGAACTTTCTTCATCTGATTCGTCATCTACCCAGTGCTGTTCAGTCACTCCTAACAATCGATTTTGAGATTCACTCAGCGGTCTGGGAGGAAGCGACTGTCCATCTGCAATACTGTGATAAAGAATATCATCAATTACAACAGCTTGCATTAAGATAGAGCTTTTAATATAGTAAAACACTCCAAGAAAAGAAAGACTTGCACCTTTTATGACCACCGGACATCTCAAAGTGCTTTACAGCCAATGAAGTAATTGTGAAGTGTAGTCACTGTTGTAATGCAGGAAACGGGGCAGCCAATTTGCACACAGCATGCTCCCACAAACAGCAACCTGATAATGACCAGATAATCTGTTTTTGTGATGTTGATCGAGAGATAAATATTGGCCAGGACACCCCTGCTCTTCAAAATAGTGCTATGGGATCTTTTACAATCACCTGAGAGGCTGATGGTGTCTCAGTTTAACTCTTCACCCGAATGATGGCAGATGTCCTCAGTACTGCACTAGAGTGTCAGCCTTGACTTTTGTGCCCAAGTCCTGGCACTTCACAGGAGCATAATGAGACATCTATTGACACCAAGTCAAAGAAGACGACAGTAGCACAGGTGAGACAGACTTCAAGCAATGTGTTAAAGGAGAGTGAGATGAAAAGGTTTAGGAAGGAAATTCCAGAACTTAAGCCACATGGCTGAAGGCACGATCGCCAATAATGGGATGAAGGAATTGGGCGATGTATAAGAAGCCAGAGTTGGAGGAATGCAGAGTTCATAATGGGTTGTAGGACTGGAGATGGTTACAGAAATAGGGAGAGGGCAAAGCCATGGAGAGATTTGAACACAAGGATGAATTCTGATGACGGGTCATTGACCTGAAACGTTAACTCTTTCTCTCTCCACAAATGCTGCCAGACCTGCTGAGCATTTCCAGCATTTTCGGTTCAAGAAGGCAGCTCACCACCACCTTCTCATGGGCAATTAGGGATGGACAATAAATGCTGGCCAGCAACACCCAAATCCCATGAAACGAATAAAAAAAACTGTTTTTATTTGAGGATTTTAAAATTGGGGTTAAAGTACACTGTAGAAGTTGAAAAGAGGCTTTAATCTGCACATGATGTGTGGAAAAACTTGACTAGAGTGCCTGATGATGGCACAAGGCGACCAAAACGAAAACTTCTGCCACTCTTCAGCACTGACATCTCATGTTGAATAGCAAAAAATTATACACAAATATAAGGAAGTGTTAAATACTTTTCACAGAAGATATCAGACAAACGGAGAATTCCAATAATGCCTGCTATTGCATTGCTGTGTAATTCTCACTATCTACCAACTACCACTGATTTTATGAGAATATATGTGAAACACCATGGTAGACAGTCCAAACACCCTGCAACTTCTGGGAACTTAAGTATATATCCTAATCAACCAATGTGGGAAACTGCTGATGGTATGAACTTGCTTGATAAGGATATGGTGCTGGACACCTATGATATAAACAATAATAGTGACAGAGGACAAAAATCACAGGCATCATGAAAACACCATGGAACAAATAGTTACTTGGAAGAGAAGTTAGCATTTTTGAGTTAATTGATTATGGCAAATAATGGAAATCAGGTGTGGAGTTTGCATGACGTGGATGTTTCTGGAACTCGAGTGTCGAGGACAATCTATGGGGAGGGGGGAGCAAAGAGGCGATGCTGTTGAGAAAGGGTATGTGTTACTTATGGGTGGGGTTGCCTCTGCTTCAGTTACAACTGGTAGCCCCAAATAGTCTGTTGATTCCTAGGTATGTAGACAAGAGGATATAATAGAGCAGGTGAAAAAAATTCTGAAGAGGGTGAGCAGAGCAACCCAGAGGAGGTTTATGTTGGAACCAACAATTTAGGAAAGCACAGAATAAAGATTTTGCAACAGAATTTGAGGAGTTAGGCATTAACTCGATATAGTGGTAGCAGCTGAAGGATTACTCCCAGTGTAATGCATGACATCAATTAGGGAGCACATCACAGAAATCCACAATTGGCTTGAGAAACGTGAAGAAAGGGTTTCAGATTTCTAGGACACTAGAAGGCAGCTGGGCAGCGGAGGCTCCAGAAACCAGTATAAGAAGTCCCATTTGTGTATACATAAATATATAGGATTAATCTCATTTAATTGTTTTTTCTTTCTGAAGATGAGGCCTGTGGATTTGTACTGTAGCTAGAAATAATGAAAGTTGTTCATTCCCAGAGTGTTTCAGGGTTTAATTAGTCAAGGTACAATTTAGCTGGTAGATAGATTCTTGATAAGCAAGGGGGTGAAAGGGTATCGGAGGTTGGTGGGAATGTGGAGTCGCGGTCACAATCAGGGTCTTATTGAAAGGCGGAGCAGGCTCGACGGGTTGAGTGGCCTACTTCTGCTCCTAATTCGTATGCTCGTAGCTGACTAGGCTATTTAACGTCTGAAGTACAAGATGTGTGGTTTGTGTCTGACAAAACTTTGTTTATACAATGGGCCTCAAAGATAGGAACAGAGTGTGAAACAACAGGGTCAAGTTGATTACTTAGTTTCCGAAATGGTAAACAAGTTGGTAGCTGGATATTTTGTAGAACTACCACATTTCTGGGGGTCTTGCTCACAACAACACTGGTCATGCCATAATGATTCATCAAAGTGAGTTTGTGTGACTACAGACCTATAAAAATCTTGGAGAAAGTCAGGAGTGACAACAACTTTTATTATGTTAAAGGTGCTGGATAAATATAACATTCCAAGGTGCTTCACAGGAGCATTATAAAACAAAATATATGACACCGAGCCACATAAGAGATATTAGATAAGATGACCAAAAGCTTGGTTAAAGAGGTAGGTTTTAAGGAGTGTCTTAAAGAAAGAAAGAAAGAGAGCAAGAGAGGCAGAGAGGTGTAAAGAGGGAATTCTAGAGCTTAGGGCCTAGGCAACTGAAAGCATGGCCACCAATGGTGCAGCGATTAAAATTGGGGATGCTTAAGAGGCCAGAATTAGACGAGTGCAGATATCAGAGGGTTTTGGGGCTGGCGGAGATTACAGAGATAGGAAGGGGCAAGGCCATGGAGAGGTTTGAAAACTAGGATGAGAATTTTAAAATCAAGATGCTGTTTGACTGGGAGTCAACGTAGGCCAGTGAGCACAGGAGTGATAGGTGAATGGGACTTGGTACAAGTTAGGACAAGGACAAATTTTGGGATGACCTTAAGTTTACAGAGGATAGAATGCGGGAGACCAGAGAGGTTTAGGAATAGTCAAGTCTAGAAGTAACAAAGGCACGAATGATGGTTTCAGCAGCAGATGAGCTGAGGCAGGGGCGACGTCAAGCCATGTTAGAGGTGGAAATAGGCAGTCTTAGTGATGGTGCAAATACGTGGTCAGAGGCTCATCTCAGGGTGAAATGTGATCCCAAGGTTGTGAACAGTGTGGTTTAGTCTCAGACAGTTGTCAGGGAGAGGGACTGAGTTGGTAGCTAGGGAATGGAGTAGAGCTCAAAAACAATGGATTCAGTCTTCCCAATATTTAACTGGAGGGAATGTTGCTCATCCAGTACTGGATGCTAGATAAGCAGCCTGGTAATTTAGCAATAGTGGAGAGTTGGGAGAGGTGGTGGCGAGGTAGAGCTGGCTGTTGTCAACGTAAATGTGAAAACTTACACTGTGCTTTTGAATGATGTTGCTGAGAGGCAGCATGTAGATGAGAAATAGGAGTGTGTCAAGGAAAGATGCTTGGGGGACACCAGAGGCAACGATGCGGAGCAGAAGAAGCCATTGCAAGGGATGCTCTGGATCTAATTAGATAGATAAGAGAGGAACCATTTGAGAGCAGTTCCACCCAGCTGGACAACTGTGGAGAGATATTGGATGGGAATGGCGTGGTCAATTATGCCAAAGGCAGCAGACAGGTCAAGGTTGACAAGGAAAGGAAGTTTATCTTTGTCAGATCACATAGGATGTCATTTGTGACTTTGACAAGAGCCATTTAGGTACTATGACAGGCACAGAAACCTGATTGGCGGGATTCAAACATGGAGTTCTGAGAAATATGGGAATGGATTTGAGAGGCAAGAACGCATTCAAGGACTTTGGGGAGAGGAAAGGGAGGTTGGAGATGGGGTGGAGGTTAGGAAGAATGGTGGGGTCAAGGGTTGATTTTTTGAGAGGGGCAATGACAACAGATTTAAAGGAGAGAAGGCCAACACCTGAAGATAACAGTTAACAATATCAGCTAACATGCGGCCTGGATGGGGAGTTGGGTGATCAGCAGTTTAGTGGGAAAAGGGTCGAGGGAGCAGAAGGTGGATCTTGTGGACAAGATGAGCTTGGAGAGGACACAAGGAAAGATAGGAGAGAAACTACAAAGATGCAAGTTCAGGGCTACAGAAGGGGGAAACGTAAGAGGAAGTTTGGCCCGGTGAGCTCATGGAAGGAAGAGTTGTGACAGAGACGGCAGACCGGACGGTCTTGATCTCAGTGACAAGTCCATGCACTCCTTGCCCTTATTATTGGAGGTTAGGGCAGAAGAGACAGGGGAGAGGGATTTAAGGCTGTCTGCAGTAGAGAAAAGAAGTGGTGGCTATATTTGCATTCCAGAAAGATCCTGGAATATTGAGCAGTTATAGATGAAAGCAGGACCTGAAAGTGCTTTACATGGTCCAGCCAGATCAGACGGTGGATGGCTCAATTAGTTGTCTGCCATATCCTTTTAAGCCTGCCTCCCTTGGACTTAAGTGACAGCAGATGAGGGCCATCCAAGGGGAATCGCCAGGGAGAGAGAGAGTAATGGTTTTTTGGGGGACTAGCGCATCGAAGGTAGAAGTGAGGTTGCAGTTGTGCAAATCAGTAGCTTCAGAAATGTTGTAGCAAATGAAAGGCCATAGACTAGACAGTTGAGATTTTGAAAATGCAGTTGTAAGTGAATTGAGGATTATTTTTCTGGGGTGGGTACAGGAGGAGGTAAGGTTGGGGCGTGGAACAAAGAACAAAGAAAATTACAGCACAGGAACAGGCCCTTCGGCCCTCCAAGCCTGCGCCGATCCAGATCCTCTATCTAAACATGTCGCCTATTTTCTAAGGGTCTGTATCTCTTTGCTTCCTGCTCATTCATGTATCTGTCTAGATACATCTTAAAAGACGCTATTGTGCCCGCGTCTACCACCTCCTTTGGCAATGCGTTCCAGGCACCCACCACCCTCTGCGTAAAGAACTTTCCACGCATATCCCCCCCTAAACTTTTCCCCTCTCACTTTGAACTCGTGACCCCTAGTATTTGAATCCCCCACTCTGGAAAAAAGCTTCTTGCGATCAACCTTGTCTATACCTCTCATGATTTTGTACACCTCAGTCAGGTCCCCCCTCAACCTCCGTCTTTCTAATGAAAATAATCCTAATCTACTCAACCTCTCTTCATAGCTAGCGCCCTCCATACCAGGCAACATCCTGGGGAACCTCCTCTGCACCCTCTCCAAAGCATCTACATCCTTTTGGTAATGTGGCGACCAGAACTGCATGCAGTATTCCAAATGTGGCCGAACCAAAGTCTTATACAACTGTAACATGACTTGCCAACCCTTGTACTCAATACCCAGTCCGATGAAGGAAAGCATGCCGTATGCCTTCTTGACCACTCTATTGACCTGCGTTGCCACCTTCAGGGAACAATGGACCTGAACACCCAAATCTCTCTGTACATCAATTTTCCCCAGGACTTTCCCATTTACTGTATAGTTCACTCTTGAATTGGATCTTCCAAAATGCATCACCTCGCATTTGCCCTGATTGAACTCCATCTGCCATTTCTCTGCCCAACTCTCCAATCTATCTATATTCTGCTGTATTCTGACAGTCCCCTTCACTATCTGCTACTCCACCAATCTTAGTGTCGTCTGCAAACTTGCTAATCAGACCACCTATACTTTCCTCCAAATCATTTATGTATATCACAAACAACAGTGGTCCCAGCACAGATCCCTGTGGAACACCACTGGTCACACGTCTCTCCATTTTGTGAAACTCCCTTCCACTGCTACTCTCTGTCTCCTGTTGCCCAGCCAGTTCTTTATCCATCTAGCTAGTGCACCCTGGACTCCATGCGACTTCACTTTCTCCATCAGCCTACCATGGGGAACCTTATCAAACACCTTACTGAAGTCCATGTATATGACATCTACAGCCCTTCCTTCATCAATCAACTTTGTCACTTCCTCAAAGAATTCTATTAAGTTGGTAAGACATGACCTTCCCTGCACAAAACCATGTTGCCTATCACTGATAAGCCCATTTTCTTCCAAATGGGAATAGATCCTATCCCTCAGTATCTTCTCCAGCAGCTTCCCTACCACTGACGTCAGGCTCACCGGTCTATAATTACCTGGATTATCCCTGCTACCCTTCTTAAACAAGGGGACAACATTAGCAATTCTCCAGTCCTCCGGGACCTCACCCGTGTTTAAGGATGCTGCAAAGATATCTGTTAAGGATGTGGGTAGAGAGTGATACAAGGAAGTGATCGGAGATGGTCGTAAATGTGATTGATACAATGGGACTAGCAAGACATCAAATGGCAAGGTCAAGGGGGTGACTGTGAATAAGGTTTATAAAGACAAAAGTTACATTTCTACCCAGAGGAAACATATGGTAATTGTTTTCATTTCTCTGTATGTAAGAACACATGAAATAGGAGCAGGAGCAGGCCATTCAGCTCCTCCAGCCTGCTCCACCATTCAATAAGATGATGGCTGATCTGATTGCGGCCTTAACTCCACTTTCCTGCCTGCCCCCCATAACCCTTTACTCCCTTGTTAATCAAAAATCTGTCCAACTGCGTAAACACAACAGCCTGGATATTAACGGGGTCAGTTGTGTAGATGGGGCTGGAGTTACGGACAGGAAACCCAGGTTTCCTTGCATGCTGTGGCATTTTAATTCTACAGTGAATGTCCTTTCTCCTTGAAAGGCTCCCTGCCAGGAAGTCAGCCTGATTGACAGGCTTGGCTTCCACTTGGTTGGGGAGAACTCTGCAGCAGGTTGCAGGAGCAAGTAGATCAGATCCCTTTAGGTTGGGGGCGGGGGGGGGGGGGGGGGGGGGGGAGGTGGAAAGCACGCCTGCTCTTATTCAAAATAATAAGGAAAATGAAAAAAGAGAGTTAAAGGTGACAGAAATTGCATAATTTCAATTAACGCTCACATAGAAGCCCAGGCAGCACAATGGGTACAGACACATGATGTAATAGTTCAAGTCTGTACCAGTGGAATACTGATTTGTCTGGTGCAGGGCAGATGAAAATCTCCTCCATGCTCTAGATGAGCAGAGTGGGTAATGAGAGATTAGGGTATGCAGTTACATGGATCTTTATAAGCGAAAACATACAGAAAAATGCAATGGGATTCTTGCTTAAATAGATAGGGGCATTAAGTATAAGGTAAAGTAATGCTGAATTTGTACAAGGCATTAAGCAGGGCATCCAAGCTTTTGCCTTTGATAGAGTCATCGAGTTATACAGCAAAGAAACAGACCGTTCGGCCCACCGTGTCCGCGCCGGCCATTAAGCCCATCAATTCTAATCCCATTTTCCAGCACTTGGCCTGTAGCCTTGTTTGCTAAGGCGTTTCAAGTGCTCATCTAAATACTTCATAAATGTTGAGGGTTCCTGCCTCTACCACTCCTTCAGGCAGTGTGTTCCAGATACCAACCACCCTCTGGGTGAAATTTTTTTTCCTCAAATTCCCTCTAAACCTCCTGCCCCTTACTGCAAATCTATGACCCCTGGTTATTGACACGTCCGCTGAAGGAAAAAGTTTCTTCCTACCTACCCTATCCACGCCCCTCATAATTTTGTATACATAGATATGTACCACAATGCCTAGGGAGGCGCATATAAAACTAATCCTGGCAGTAGCAACAAATAATCGGTTTCCAATAATTACTTCATCCTTTCATTGGGAATCAGAAAAGGTTAATCATCTATAAATGATGTGCTTTAAGAAATATGTCAGATTCAAATAGGAAAGCAAACGCATTTTAATAATGAAAACTGCAACAGTAGGAGAGAAGAAAACCAAATGGATGGGCACTCCTCAATCTTGAGTTATACTGGATTTGAAAGATGGGCCTGTCAATTTTCTATTGCAACAAGTATTTGTCCAATATAAATGTTGCACTTGGAAGCTTGCCTGTTACTGCTTGCTGTATCAGATAATTCTGATATTGCTAGAACATTTTGCTCATAAAAAATTCAATAGACAGCAAATAGAGTTAACTAATGAGAATATTAATAGATATTTATAAATAAAAGTAGCAAATATACTTTTTGGCAGGTTCAGTGTGGTTGATTGTGTTGGGTTGTTCTGGATCTTGACTGATCAGGCGGGTTGGATAAGAACACCCATCACCTAGGCTGAAAAATAAAAACAGTCATATTCAAACATGGATGGAGCATTTAAACCAGTAATTAACATACTAAGTTAGTTTCCTCTTGGGGGAGGGGGGGGGGGGGAAAGAGAGGGGGGTTTAAATCCAATTAGTTAATAAAACGGTAATAAAAACGGAAGTCTCAGTAACGATGATCATGAAACTATCAGATTGTTGTAAAAACCCATCTGATGTCCTTCAGGGAAAGAAATCTGCCATCCTGACCCGGTCTGGCCTACATGTGACTCCAGATCCACAGCAATGTGGTTGACTCTTAACAGCTCTCTGAAATGGCCCAGCAAGTTCTAATACTGCTACAGAAATGTTAAATAAGAAAACCGATTGACCACACAGCATCAACCTCGGCACAACCTGCCAGTCAACCCATCAAAGTCCTCCGCACTAACTTCGGTAGTCTTGTGTCAAAATTGGGAGAGCTGGCAACAGCCTGAAAGAGTCATACTCACAGAATCATACCTTTCAGCTAGTTCCAGACTCCTCCACTACCAGCCCTGTGTATGCCTTGTCCCACAAGAGGTGGCAGAACAGCAGTACACAGTCCTCAACATTGACTCCGGACCCCATGAAGTCTCATGGCACTAGGTTAAACATGGGCAAGGAAACTTCCTGATGATTACTACCTAGAGTCCACCCTCAGCTAGCCAAGTTCTAGGCAACCACCATATCCACCAAGAGAGAATCAAACCCTCGCCCTTGGACATTCAAGGGCATTACCATCGCTGGTTTGCAATGCACATATGTAAATGCACTAAGTGTGGTGAACAAGGTTGGCGAGTTACAAGCACAAATAGCCATGTGGGAATATGATGTAGTGACAATAATGGGAATGTGGCTTAAAATGGTGAGGATTGGGCAATTAATATTCAGGGATACAAAGTGTTCAGAAAAGATAGGGAAGGAAAAACGAGATGCGGGGTGGCAGTACTGATCAGGGCAGACATTGTCGTGTTGGAAAGGGAGGATGCCCTTGAGGAGGCAAAGACTGAATCCTTTTGGTTAGGGTTGAGAAGAAAAAGGGTATGATCACGTTACTGAGGGTATTCTACAGGCCTCCAAATAGAGAGAGAGAGATATAGAGGAGCAAATCTGCAGGGAAATCACAGAGATGTGCAAAAACTATAGTGGTGATATTGGGAGACTTTAATTACCCAAATATCAATTGGTATATCAGAGTAAAGGATAAGGATGGGGAAGAATTTCTGAAATGTGTTCAGAAGAATTGCCTTGATCAGTATGTTCTTGGTCCAACTAGGAAGGTGGTATTACTGGATGCTGGGGAACGAGGTGGGTCAAGTTGACGAAGTGTCTGTGGGGGAACATTTGGGTAAGAGTGATTATGTCATAAAGCTTAGATTAATAATGAAGAGGAGCAAGGAACAATCTAAAGCAGAACTTCTAAATTGGAAGAGGGCTAACTTCAATGGGACAAAAGGGAATCTAGCCAGGGTAAAATGGAAGAAAAGATTGACAGGAAAAACTGTAATGGAACAATGGATGATCTTTAAGGAGAGATTTCAGGTACATTCCAACAAGGGCAAAATGTAAGGGAACCAAAACCAGGGCTACTTGGATGATGCAGAGAGAGAGAGAATATGAAGAAACAAAAAAGAGAGGGTGTATGATGCATGTCAGGTAAATTCTCAAGCGAGAACCAGGCCAAATACAACACGTTAAGAGGGGAAGTGAAGAGATAAATAAGACTGGCAAAGAGAGAATATGAGAATAGAATAGCAGTTATCATAAAAGGGAACCTAAAGATCTTCTACCGACATGTAAATAGTAAGAGGTGGTGTGGGGCCTATTAGGGAAACAGAGGGGCAAGTGTACAGTACTTAACGAGTACTTTGTATCAGTGTTTACTAAGGAAGAAGATGCTGACATATAATTGGTAGAAGCGAAGATGGTAGAGGTAATGGATGGGATGAAAATCGATCAGAAGGATTTACTGGAAAGGCTGGCTATGCTTACAGTGGATAAGTCACCTGGTCCGAATAGCTCATATCCCAGGTTGCTCAAGGAAAAGGGGGTGGAGATAGCTGAAGGCGTTTGCTATAATCTTCCTATCTTCCCTAGATACAGGGGAGGTGCCAGATGATTGGAGAGTGGTACACGTAACACCCTTATTCAAGAAAGGGTGTGAGGACATTCCTAGTAACTACAGGCCAGTCAGTTTAACATTTGTGGTGGGTAATGTTTTAGAGACAAGAATCAGGGACTTAGAGAGGTTTAAATTAATTAAGGAAAGCCAGCATAGATCTGTAAAAGGCAGATCGTGCTCGACTAATCTAACTGAATATTTTGATGAACAGAGGAGGTTACTGAAGGGAAAGCAATGGATTTCAAAAGCGTTTGACAAAATGCGACATAAAAGGCTGGTTAACAAAATTGAGGCTCATGGAATAGGAGATCAGTGTCAGCTTGGATAAAAAAACTGGCTTAAGGACAGAAAACAAAGTGTCTTGGTAAATGGTTGTTTTTCAGACTGAAGGATGGTAAACAATGGTGTTCCCCAAGGGTCAGTGCTAGGACCACTGCTTTTTTTGATTTATATAAATGACTTGGCTATTGGAATATAGAGTAAAATTTCAAAATTTGCCAATGATGCCAAACATGAAGGTGTGGCAGACAGTGAGGATGATACTAATCGACTGCCACTGGACACAGATGGGCTAGCAGAATGGGCAGATGGAATTTAATGCACAGAACTGAGAGGAGATGCATTTTGGCAGAAAGAATAGATACAGGCAATTATAGACTAAATGGCACAGTTCTAAAGATTATACAGGGATTGAGGGACCTAGGGGTTCATATGCATAGACCTTTGAAGTGGCAGGATATATTGAGAGAGTAGTCAGCAAACCATATGGGATCTTGGGCTTCGGAAATAGAGGTATTAAGTACAAAAGCAGGGAAGTTATGCTGAACCTTTACAAAGTTCTGGTTAGTCTACAACTAGAGTATTGTGTCCAGTTTTGGTAATCATACTTTAGGAAAGATGTGAAGATCCTTGAGAGGGTGCAGAGAAGATATACCGAATGGTTCCAGGGATGAGGAATTTTAGCTACAAGGCTAGGTTGGAGACGCTGGGGTTGTTCACCTTAGAGCAAAACGAGATTAAGGAGAGATTTGATAGAGCTGTACAAGATTATGACATGTTTAGATAAGGTACACAAAAAAAAAGCTCTTCCCGTTAACTGATGGCACAAGGATTAGGGGACATAGATTTAAGGTTTTGGGCAAGAAATGCAGGGAGTATGTGAGGAAGAACCTTTCATGCAGCGAGTGGTAATGACCTAGAACTTGCTGCCTATGAGGGTGGAGGAAGTGAAGATGATGAATTTCAAGAGGAAATTGGATGGGCGCTTGAGGGAAAATTTGCAGGGCTATGGGGATAGAATGGGGGAATAGCACTGATTGGATTGCCCTACAGAGTGGTGACATAGTCTCAATGGGCCAAATGGCTTCCTTCTGTGCTGTAATGACTATGACTATTAATCTCCCACAACAACATCCTGAGGTGAGGGGAGGGGGGCAACCAATGACCAGAAGTTTATTTGGACCAGCCATATAAGTATTGTGGCTATGAGAGCAGGTCAAAGGCTGTGAATTCTGCAGCAAGTAACTCATGTCCTGACCCACCAAAGCCTGTCCACCACCTACAAGGCACAAGTCAGGAGTGTGATCAAATAGTCTCCACTTGCCTGGATGACTGCAGCTCCAACAACACTCAAGAAGCTTAACACCATCAAGGACAAAGCAGCCCGCTTGATCAGTACCCCATCCACTACCTTAAATATTCACTCTCTCCACCACTGACGCACAGTGGCAGCAGTGTGTACCATCTACAAGATGCAACACAGTACCTTGCAAGGTTCCTTCACAGCGCCTTCCAAACCTGCGACCTCCACCACCTAGACGAACAAGGGCAGCGGATGCACGGGAACACTATCACCTGTAACTTTCCCTCAAGTCACACACCATCCTGACTTGGAAGTATATCGATGCTCCGTCACTGTCGTTGGGTCAAAATCTTCGAACTCACTCCCTAATAGAACTGTGGGTGTATGTATACGACATCGACTGCAGTGGCTCAAGGTGGCTCACCACCACTTTCTCAAAGGCAATTAGCAATGGGCAATAAATGCTGGCCTTGCCAGTGACACTCATATCCCACGAATGAATTAAATAATAAAGCACTAGATTTTTATTTTTACACATTCAATATATTAAACTAGGAGAATTCTCAATTGAATGCAAGAACATTTTTATTTTTTATTAGCTATTTAAAAACATCACCAGAAATAATAATTGCTGCTTTCTTTTACTCTTGTCACAAAGGTTCAAGTTGTAGCATGGTTCCACAGGCCATTCTTCAAAATTTCTGTGATATAAAGTCAACAGACTTTTTGATCATGGCAGCATCAATCCTAAGCCTGTCGTCAACAGACATCTCACATGCATGTTTCAGGAAGAGGCACTGGGAAATAGCTGACTTTTCTTTCTCTCACTCGGGGGCAAAAAAGTTAAACTGAATGGCCCTGTCACCTTGGGTGAGATCAGTTAATTCCACACAAGTGAAGAACTGAACCTGGGACTTTCCAGCTCTGTATGGCTTTGTACCACACCATGCAGTGTATGTATCCAGTGAGTCATTTCAATCAAGGATAAATTTACATTGTAATAATTCAGAATTCTGCATCAAACCTGTCAACAAATCTGCAGTATAAATTATTTCCCATGACCTAGAGCTTTAAAGAAATTAATCAAATTTCCAATATATATTTAACAGAAATATAGACCATTAAAATTAAAGTTTTCCATTAATATAAAACACATTTGTCCATATATCTAACAATACCAAACTGAACCATTGAGCCTGCTCTGCCATTCAATAAACGCATGGCTGAACTTCTACGACATCAATTCCACTTCTCTGCATTCTTTTAAATACCTGAAACAGCTACACCCAGTAAAGGTGAAGTATGTTTACTTTGTTGTGCAACTTGGCATAAAGCAGGAAGTGTCCAGTTTGGGACCACATAGAGCCACTCGCACCCTGACAATCATTCCTTGAAGCCCAGAATATTCAATCCTACTTATATTTCTTATTTTATTGTTTGTCTTAGAACAACAAAGAACAGTACAGCACAGGAACAGGCCATTCAGCCCTCCAAGCCTGCGCCGATCGTGATGCCAGCCGAAACTAACACCTTCTGCACTTCCGGGGCTCATATCCCTCTGTTCCCTTCCTATTCATATATTTGTCAAGATGTCTCTTAAAGATCGCTATCGTATCTGCTTCCACCACCTCCCCTGGCAGCAAGTTCCAGGCACTCACCACCCTCTGTGTAAAAAACTTGCCTCGCACATCCCCTCTAAACTTTGCTCCTCGCACCTTAAACCTATGTCCCCTAGTAACTGACTCTTCCACCCTGGGAAAAAGCTTCTGACTATCCACTCTGTCCATGCCGCTCATAACTTTGCAAACCTCTATCATGTCGCCCCTCCACCTCCATCGTTCCAATGAAAACAGTCCGAGTTTTTCCAACCTCTCCTCATAGCTAATGCCCTCCAGACCAGGCAACATCCTGGTAAACCTCCTCTGTACCCTCTCCAAAGCCTCCACGTCCTTCCGGTAGTGTGGCGACCAGAATTGCACGCAATATTCTAAGTGTGGCCTAACTAAGGTTCTGTACAGCTGCAACATGACTTGCCAATTTTTATACTCTATGCCCCGACTGATGAAGGCATCATTATCCGCAACTCCACCAACCTTTGTGTCGCCCACAAACTTACTAATCAGACCAGCTACATTTTCCTCCAAATCATTTATATATACTACAAACAGCAAAGGTCCCAGCACTGATCCCTGCGGAACACCACTAGTCACATTCCTCCATTCAGAAAAACACCCATCCACTGTTACCCTCTGTCTTCTGTGACAGAGCCAGTTCTGTATCCATCTTGCCAGCTCACCTCTGATTCCTTGTGACTTCACCTTTTGCACCAGTCTGCCATGCGGGACCTTATCAAAGGCTTTATTGAAGTTCATATAGACAACATCCACTGCCCTTCCCTCATCAATCATCTTCGTCACTTCCTCAAAAAACTCAATCTAATTAGTAAGACACGACCTCCCCTTCACAAAACCATGCTGTCTCTCGCTAATAGGTTCCTTTGTTTCCAAATGGGAGTAAATCCTGTCCCGAAGAATCCTCTCTAATAATTTCCCTACCACTGACGTAAGGCTCACCGGCCTGTAATTTCCTGGATTATCCTTGCCACCCTTCTTAAACAAAGGAACAACATTGGCTATTCTCCAGTCCTCTGGGACCTCACCTTTAGCTAATGAGGATGCAAAGATTTCTGTCAAGGCCCCAGCAATTTCTTTCCTTGCCTGCCCTCAGTATTCTAGGGTAGATCCCATCAGGCCCTGGGGACTTATCTACCTTAATGCTTTGCAAGACACCCAACACCTCCTCCTTTTTGATAATAAGATGACCGAGACTATCTGCACTCCTTTCCCTAGGCTCATCATCCACCAAGTCCTTCTCCTTGGTGAATACTGATGCAAAGTACTCATTTAGCACCTCGCCCATTTTCTCTGGCTCCACACATAGATTCCCAACTCTGTCCTTGAGTGGGCCAACCCTTTCCCTGGTTACCCTCTTGCTCTTTATATATGTATAAAAAGCCTTGGGATTTTCCTTAATCCAGTTGGCCAATGACTTTTCATGAACCCTTTTAGCCCTCCTAACTCCTTGCTTAAGTTCCTTCCTACTGTCTTTATATTCCTCAAGTGCTTCATCTGTTCCTAGCCTTCCAGCCCTTACGATTGCTTCCTTTTTCTTTTTGACGAGGCTCACAATATCCTGTGTTATCCAAGTTCCCGAAACTTGCCAAACTTGTCTTTTTTCCTCACAGGAACATGCTGGTCCTGGATTCTAATCAGCTGACGTTTGAAAGACTCCCACGTCAGATGTTGATTTACCCTCAAACAGCCGCCCCCAATCTAAATTATTCAGTTCCTGCCTAATATTGTTATAATTAGCCTTCCCCCAATTTAGCAACTTCACCTGGGGACTACTCTTATCCTCATCCACAAGTACCTTAAAACATATGGAATTATGGTCACTGCTCCCGAAATGCTCCCCCACTGAAACTTTGACCACCTGGCCGGGCTCATTCCCCAATATCAGGTCCAGAATGGCCCCATCCCTAGTTGGACTATCTACATATTGTTTCAAGAAGCCCTCCTGGATGCTCCTCACAAATTCTGCCCCATCCAAGCCCCTAGCACTAAGTGAGTCCCAGTCAATATTGAGGAAGTTAAAATCACCCACCACTACAACCCTGTTACCTTTACATCTTTCCAAAATCTGTCTACATATCTGCTCCTCTACCTCCTGCTGGCTGTTGGGAGGCCTGTAGTAAACCCCCAACATCGTGACTGCACCCTTCCTATTTCGGAGCTCCACCCATATTGCCTCGCTGCATGACCCTCTGAGGTGTCCTCCCGCAGTACAACTGTGATATTCTCCTTAACCAGTAATGCAACTTCCCCACCCCTTTTACATCCCCCTCTATCCCGCCTGAAGTTTCTAAAGCCTGGAACATTTAGGTGCCAATCCTGCCCTTCCCTCAACCAAGTCTCTGTAATAGCAACAATATCATATTTCCAAGTACTAATCCAAGCTCTAAGTTCATCTGCCTTACCTGTTGTACTTCTCGCATTGAAACAAATGCACTTCAGACCACCAGTCCCGCTGTGCTCAGCAACATCTCCCTGCCTGCTCTTCCTCTTAGTCCTACTGGCCTTATTTACTATGCCCTCCTCATTTACTTCACTAGCTGTCCTACTGCTCTGGTTCCCACCCCCCGCCACACTAGTTTAAACCCTCCTGAGTGACGCTAGCAAACCTTGCAGGCAGGATATTATTATTTGAATGTTGCAGCTTTGGATCAATAGAAGGGACTGTGTCTTTTTGCTAAATTTGTGCACAAATCAGAACACCAAAGCCTGTTAGAATTAGCAAACTGACATATGCAAATTGATTTATTTAAATTTTACACTGTCTCTCAAGACTTCATGGTATGCAACTATGTGGCTCACTAAGACAAAAGCTTGGGCAATCCTGGTATAAAAGATTCAAACATACAGAATTCCTACATTGTTACTGAACATAAGATTGTAAGAAATAGGAGCAGGAGTAGGCCTTATGACCCATTGAGCCTGCTCTGCCATTCAATAAACTCATGGCTAAACTTCTATTACATCAATTCCACTTTCCTGCCCTATCCCCATATCCTATAATTCCCTTTGTGCTCAACAATCTTTTCATCTCCATTATGAATGTATCAACTGAGCATCCACAGCCCTCTGAAATGAGAATTCCAAAGATTCACAACCCTTTCTAATTTTCTCATCTCAGTTCTAAATGGTGAATTCCTTATTCTGAGACTATGACCTCTGGATCTAGACTTTTCAGAAACATGGTTAAAGTTCTATGCAATAAATGTATCTGATTTTCTTTTAGCTATTTTTAAACCAATTAAATTAATAATTTAAGATAGTTAAATTAATAAAGTATTTGTTACGGATTTCTAGTGTCACGAAAACGTGCTCTGTCGAATGATGATTTTTAATCAACCACCTGGAAATCTGAATTAAATTTTAAAAAGGAAAAGGAACAGCTGAAAGGTAACTCTGTCCAAGCAGCTAAAGATGGCCACCATAATTTGCACCACTGTACTTCATATTATAATGAATATTGAGGTGGAGATAGATTGTCTGTGTGACACATCAAGAACAATGACCTGGGAATCCGAGTGAACTACCTATCCAGTTCCCATTCGCAAGGCATCATGGCCATCACCTGAATATTAAACTGGTGGAGACAAACCACTCGAACCTAATCACTTGAACAATGGGTCCCTGGTTATGAGAAGGGAATTTCTAGATACTGATTAAGTTGCAAGAGAAATACACACTTGTAACCACCATGCTTGAATCACTGGCTGACAGTCATGTGACAGGCCCACCATCTCTTTGCTTAAGCTGGTGTTTTCTCTGCAGCAACCAGACAAGCAGCTAGACACTGACAAGAGAAGACCCAAGTGGGGTCCCTCCTTCCCCTCTCTCCCAATCCACCTTGCAAACTTGGAAACATGCCTGTTGACAGTGACCACCTAGGCATATCCCTGCTGTAGACAGAGACTCCTTCCCCATTCTGGAACCTATTTGTGTATTTGTGCGTGAGAGAGAGAGGGATTGAGTGAAAGTTGGAGCGTAGTTTCTTATTTTACTTATATTGGTTTAAGTACAATAAAGCTAACCTCTTTGTTAAACTCAAGAAAACATGCCCAATTGGTTCTATGATCATGGCGCATAAACAGTTAAACACTCACTGAACTGGCAAATATATCTACTTCAAAAATAAATAAACCTGTTGTGGTCAAAAAAGGAGAGGAAAAAGAGGGGAGCCCTTCGACCTCTCCTTACCTGATCATAACACTAGTTTTAAATATTTACTGTCTCTTGCTTATACAAAGCAGCACTCCTTTCCCCCTCTGCAACGAATTCCCACTCTCACCAAATTATCAACTTCCCACTCTGTCTATGAGTCACTCTGTTCACGTTGCGATCTGTGGGTACACTCTCTGCCTTAGCTCTAAACAAAACATACCTTGTAAAAATAGGCAGAAGCCAGTACTTCCCTTGATCTCCATACACCTGTTTCAAATTTTTGGTAAATCCAAGGCTAAATCCATTTTTGTCAGGGCCATTTCGAAACACTGGCGCACGGAAAGCCTCTGGGGGAAAAAGTGCTCAGTTAACCGCAGTACAATATTTTCTTAAAATCAGTAATACCAATACAGAGCAAGATCCTGCTACATAGAATAAAAAACTCTTCTTAGTGTTATTTTAATAGGGCAGCCACAATTTAAAAAAAAAGTTGTCAAATTTCTTTCTTCTCCCTAGCAATAACCTAAGGCAGGAAAGTACCTGTAAAAACCACAACTATGAGGCTTTAATTTTACTTAGGTTAACAGAGCAAATTTGTAACCAGTTTGAAGACCACCTTACCTATTGTAGACCTATTTTTGCTGACCAGCCAACAGTGATAACTGAAGAGTGATAGTAAACTGATGAAAAACATGGCCGCCACAAAGAAAAGAAACAACACATGGAATTTCGCATGAGTGTCTGGCAGATCACCCTATTGGAAGCAAAAACAACTTCAGCTATATAATATTTTGCTATAAACAGGATATCTGATAGTCAAGTAATCTTTATCAAACTTAATTTTTCAGGAATATTTGTTCAAAAAACACGTGTAATGCTTTTTGATATTTTCAGCTTTCAGAAATGCATTAATTCATAAATGTCAATTATTAACTATAATGCCAGAGGCCTGAGTTAGCCATAGCTTTTTCTTGGAACAAAACGGACACCATTTGTCACATAATATTTACACAACACATCATATTCAATACATTTAAAAATCAAAAGTGATACGTTTGCTATATTTGAATCTGCAGATGCATGCAATTATTTCCTTACACGTCTTAATAGGTTTCATCCTGCGCTCAAGTTCACCTTTGAAATGGAGCAGTCAAATGAGCCCCTTTTCCTTGACTTACTAGTTGAGAAATCCGTTATGGGGTTCTCTACCATGATCTACCGCAAACCTACCTTCACTGATCAATACATGTGTTGGGATTCTTACAGTTCCACGCGCTATAAGGTTGGCCTTATCGGCAACCTCGTAACTAGGGCCCAAGCCACCTGCTCACCATGCAACTTGATGCTGTAATAGGGCGAATCAAAGACATCCTGCGTGACAATGGCTACCCTGATCATTTCTCAAAGTATATCGCGAAAACTTATGAATGGGCCTAAGGCCGTCTTTCTCGGTCCTAAAAAGTGCCCAGTCTACCTCAAATTACCCTGGAGAGGTAAGGTATCTCAAAAATTTGAGCAACAGATAAAGCTTGCTTGCAAAACTCAAAACACAGTGTCCAACACTAGATGTGATTCCACGAACGAACAACATTTGCTAAATAATCCACGGTGTGCTAAAAATTACACTGACAACCAACTTAAGATTGTCAGTAGGGCTCGCAGTGTGGCGCATGCATGTGTACTGGAAGCTACATATATCAATACACAGGGCCCTGTTCTTTGCAGACAGAAAGAATACGTACAAACATTGTGCCTGTTTCAGCTGAACAAAATAAGTGACAGCCATTTGCTGGTTCATTCCTCAGGGCCAGAGTCAAGCTGCTTGGTTTAAATTTCAAACAAAGCTTGGCAGTTGACTGTCAGTCACCGTAAACTGGTGCATTCTCCATGGCAACGCCTCTACCAATCAGAGTTCACTTGCCAACCAATCAGCACTCTCTTCTCATGCAGTATAAGTTATTTTCCCTTACATTGGTTATTCTTGCGATTGTCCTGATGAGTGCAAGCTTCGACAACATGTCTCTATTTTCAGCAATACTCAAGTTCTGTACTACTAAATGACAATTCTTTTTAATTGTATTAGTTGATCTTCCATAGCATTGCATAAAACAAGTCAGAGAATATGTAACACTTAGTCTCTAATGCCTTCATGTTGCTGTTTCTCTTCTATTTCACTCTCTCCCTTGTCTTTTCCTGTAAACTACCAACTCAACTCTTGTATCTCCATTTCTCACCTATTCCATTGTCATTCACCTCACCCTTTATCCTGCCATCCAATCTCACTTGCGTTCCCTCCCCACTTCCAGGATGTGCTGAAAGGCCAGTAGTTGCTCAGCCTCTACCACTTTCTCTCCACCCCTCCCTTTTATTTCCCTCAAAATAGTTTGCTTTCAAAGTTCAACTTTTAAAAAATCCAATTAGAATGAGGGAAAAACAATTGCCCACCTGCACCTGTCTCTTGTAATTAGTCGGTTGCATAAGTGTGCACACTTAGCACTGACCGTGCTAGTCAACGAGATACAGTTTGAGATTAGTCAGTCTCAACATACTAGATCGCTTTTTTGAAAATTAAAGTAACATTAAGGGAAGAACACTTTCTCTCTAAACTGTCCGCCTGTCTCCTCAGCTTAATACATTTTTAGTTTACATAACAAAAGCTACATCTGGTGTGCAGATCAATCTCTCTCTCACATACAGCCTCATTTGAAAAAAAAGTCTGCCAGACTATGAGTTTGGGGGGTGGGGGGAGAGGGGTGCAGGACTTACAGCAAACTATGAACTACGACAAACAGAACTCATGACCGGAATTACAGCAAAGTTCCTGCAGAGTTCTTCTGCAAAATGTAACGAGTGGAGGATAGTTATATAATACAAATTGTGTGTGTAAAATCAATCCGAGACACTTATAGTATATATTAAGGGGTAATTACCCAATCATCTTCCTTCTGGTCGGGATTAGTGGTGTCACTAAATACATCCATAAAAATATATAAATTTTACCGCACAGAATCTTTTGAAATATCTTTTATTTTTCAAAATTATTTGAGAAAAAGCTACTGGGCAGAAACTGCTAAATAAAAAACACATCAGTATAGCTGACTGAACAGTACTGATCCATCTTGAGCATTTAAGTATGCTCAGACAGCGCAACTAAATTTTATCTGCGTCAGGCCTCTGGGCAAAAAAAAAATCAAAATCCAAGTCTAGGCTTTTAAGAAAGTCTGAGGCATTTAAGCAAAAAACTTTAGTGATGGCATTAAAATACACAAGAAAAAATGTATTCACTGAGAAACAGTTTTTTAAAAAAATGGTTTAAACTCATGTAACATTTACCTGACATTGAGAAAAACATGGAGGATGGAAAAACAGGTCAAAAAAACACTGAACACTTTGTGGCCAGACTTTTCCATCACAGGTCGATATAGTCGCCCTAGAAAACTGCTATTTTTTTTAAATCACACAGCGGAACACTTAAGATTGAGAAGTTCCATTATAGTCCCAACTACAATTGTAACAGGTACTTGAAATGAGCCTCTCAATGAAACACAAGCTTCACATATCAAATTTAATATTTTTGTAGTTATATGTAATGTGCAAGGTTTGTATTCATTGGGTTGAAATATCTCAAAGCACTTTTGAAAGCGCAGTGACTGCAGCTTTTCATAGGAACAATTCATCCCCTCAAGCCTGTACCACTATTCAATTAGATCATGGTTGATCTGTATCTCAACATCATTTGCCCATCTTCGCTTCAAATTATTCAACACCCCTATCCAACAAAAACGTGTCTACCAAGTCTTGAAAACTTCAATTGTCCCAACATTCACAGCTTTTTAGATGAGATGCCAACTAACCTTTGTGTGAAAAAGTACTTCCTGATTTAATTTCTAAATGGCCAGCTCTAATTTTAAGTTGTGCCCTCTTGTTCCAGATTCACCTGGCAGAAGAAAGTTTCTCTGTATCTACCCAAACAAATACTTTGAGTGGATCACCCCTCAACCTTTGAAACTCATGACAATACAAACCACGTTTACGTAACTTCTCGATTTAACTATTTACATCCTGGTATCATATTGGTAAATACTTGCTGCACCCCAGTAAAGGCCAAAATATTTTTCCTGCAGTTTGGTGCCCAAAATTGAACACAATTCTCTAGCTAGGGTCTGACCAGGATTCCATACAGCTAAAGCATCACTTCCTCGCTTTGAATTCCAGCCTTCTTTAGATCAAGGGCAACATTCCATCAGATTTTTTGATTACTTCTTGTACCAGGGCACTTTTAGTTATTAATGTAAATAGACACCTAAATCCCTTTACTCTTCCATAGTTCCTAGTCTCTCATCAAGAAAATATTACAAATTGTCTTTCTTGAATTAAAAGCGGATGACTTCACACCTCCACATTGAACATTATCTGCCACAGCTTATGCACTTAGTATGTCTATGTTCCTTTGCAACTTCCTGTTTCCATCCGCACAACTAAAACATTTTAAAAGAAACCTATAATTTTGAGCTAGGACAATGAACCTTGAAACGATTCAGTTTTTTTTTCTTGCAATTCATTTCTGGACACTGGGAAAATCCAGCTGCTGAGCTTGCTTCCCATTGCCATTTACATTGATTTACCTATCTTAAGATTCTGGTTCAGCACAAACATGGGATGGGCATTTTATATTCCAAAAACACTCCTTTAGACTTTAAATCACATGACTTTATTACTACCAGATCTGGTGTTGCGCGAACATGAATGTGAAGAAATAAATTTAAATGAAAGAGTATCCTCATTGTGCAAGATTGTGGCTGCAAACAGTGTCATCTACAAATTTGAATATACAACTCTCTATTCCTTAATGCAAGTCATTAATATATATTGGACACACTAAAGCTTTTTAATCTGCACCTGCTGAATATATTTTAGCCTAACTAGGAACATAGGAGCAAGAGTAGACCATTCAATCAAGACTGCTCCACTATTCAATATGATCATGGCTGATCATCCACTTCAATATCTTTTTCCCCACACTATCCCCATATCCCTTTAGGTCATTGGTATTTAGAAATCTGTCAATCTCTGATGTAAACAAACTCAATGACTGAGCTTCCACAGCCCTCTGGGGTAGAGAATTCCAATGATTCACAACCCTCTGAGTAAAGAAATTTCTCCTCATCTCTGTCCTAAGTGGCTTCCCCCTTATTTTGAAATTGTGAAATTTTTAATAATGATTTGCTTGCCTCCACTCATGTAAACATCCTATTCAGAAAATATGCAAAAAATTCTGAAGGCACATTTAGGTTAAAAATGTTGATTATAGCAATCAGGAGAAATTAGCCTGGAGTTTCCCCCACATTTGTACAGATACACCAGTCATCTGGGTGCAAACAAATTACATGGCTTAAAAGATTTCAGAATTTTAAGTGCGAGAGTGTTACGGGCATAATGACAGGACGCCCAAGTCACTTTGATCTTTTTGTATGCCCATCAAACCCTCCGTACAAATCACTGCACATAAAACTGACCACGGCCCTGACTCTCAAATGAGAATATCCTCTTGTTCGAAGTGCTGTGGAGTATTAGTACCTCGTACTAGTACTTAAGCACAGCAAGAAGCAATGTAATTTCTGGTCTTTTGATGGTAATTTTTTTTGGAGCATTTTGAAAAACATTATACTACTGAGACTTGCTCTGTATTTTCGATTTCTTTTAATGTATTGTTATAGCACAAGTCACATTAAAAATTGAAAATCTTCCTCAATTGCAGGTTCTTAAACACCCATTCCTAATGTGCATCAATGATGGCTAAATGAACTGAAACTTAAATTTTAAGGCTCAAATGAAAAATATACTGATGTGAATTCATTACTTTATGCCCGTTTTAAGTTCAGGTGAGAATACTAGGGTCCTGGGGCATAACTTGACATTGTGAAAATGGGCAATGCATTGGACACATTTTTTGGTCTAACATCTAGGTTGTGCCCAAAGAGGAAACTCCAGGCCAATGTATTTATAATAATAAACATAATAATATAATGAAGATTATCCAGTCATTTACATTGAGAAGTAATTATTTTTGTAAATAATGCTCCAGCTGCACAATACAGAACATTTATAAAGTCATAGAACTATTCACCTCCTGCAACAACATACTGAAAATCACATGCACTGTACAACTTCAACTCCATTATTTTCAATACTAGAAGTACACCAAATAAGGAACGCATTGGCATTTTACCTTCGGGCAATTCACTGATGATTTCCTGCGACAAAGCTATATGCAAATAAAGACACTTTAATGAAAACCAGATTAATTCATTGATTCATCTGCCATGCAAAAAGGCATGGATGGGATGGGATGGCTATGAATTTGTCCAAGTACAACTATTCTATTTGTACACAAAAAGCCATTTGAAAATTGAACCACCTATTGTGTCACCTGTTTTTGGAGGTAGGATTCTTTTCTCCTACATACGTAAGGAAGTTTCATTAATAATCATAGGAACTGTAAATCAAAATTTCTGTACATATATTTTATCTGTAACAGTATCATTCAGGGAGTTATTTACAGGCTTCAGTTTTAGGTAATATTGCATTCATATAGCACATTATCACAACACGATACCCGTCCTAAAGCACCAGAAAATAATTATTTTCTGAACAGCAAACACAGCAGCCACAGGATCCCACAAATAAGTAGTTGGATAAATTATCAGTTTAATTTGTTTTAGATGTTGTTGTTGATCAGGACATAATCAGAATTATTTTGTGCTCTTCTCTGCATAGTGCTGCAAGATCTTTAATGTCTACTTGAACATAAGAACAATTGTGACATTAGATTAACAGCTCATCTGGAGGACAGCATCTCTGACAATAGAGCACTTCCTTAATATTCCACTGGAATATCAGACTATACTGTACAACTTCAACTCCTAGTGTAGATATTGAACAGACAATGCTGACTCATGTGAGAATGCTACCAGCTGCTACTATGGCGCAGCACAACAAAAAAGCCCACTAATTCTCTAGCCCAGGGGCACAGAAGCCAATCATACTGCTCCCACCGCCACCCTGACTGAGATCAGCTAACATGATAAAACAGGATTTGAATGCAGAACCTGTAACAATTATATAGTTCAGTATCACATCGTACGGTGCATTTACCAAAGAAGCCCTCCTAATGTCATCTGTAAACTTTTAATTTTCAAAAAAGTTATTTTATCTTTTTGTTTTCCCCTTCCAATCCATACATTCTTGGACAAGGCTAACAGGCAACATGCTCGCAAGTCTGTCAATATTTTTCTGTTACCAGACTTTGGAAAGAACACAAGAACTGGAACAGTAAAATGGTCTCTGAATTTCTGTCCCTCCCACTGAAATAGCAGCTAGTGCTCAGAAACTCTCTCTCTAGTATGGTCAATACTGGAAACTCAGTGCATAGAGTGTGTAACCTTGAACTGACATTCTGGTACTCCACATTTCCAAGAGTATCCGCATCTTTTCTTTGCTCGAATTGTGTGACGTGGTTAAACTTGTACTTTACTTGAACAGCAACTAAATTAATGTTAGTATCAACCAGAAACTATTTTTATAAAATCATAACATTTCAGTACCAGAAATTGGTAATACTGCAGACATTCTGTTTTGTCTTACATTTTAAAGAGAAAAGTATACCTTTAACAGATGGTTAAAGTAACAGATTTCAGCGGAAAAGTTGGGTGAAATATCTCTGAAATTGAAGCTAGCTGAGATTTTTTAAAGTGTCATTTTAATGTTATTTCCTAAATATTTGAAGAGTCTTTAGCACAAATATTTTTCATGTGTTTAATCACAATCAGCAAATTTATGGATTGTACTGTGAAGCTTTCATGGTGAAACTATCCTAACCAATTCTTGTACAAGATCACGATCCTACACAACCCTGCAACTTGCTGATTCAATAAGCTCGATATCTGAAAGCCTCAGAATCATTCAGCATAGGAGGCCATTCAGCCCATCGTGTCAGTGGCAGATTTCTGAAACTACCAATTAGTCACACTCCCCTACTCTTTACTCAGTCACACATTTTTTTCCTTTTTAAGCAGAAATCCAATTTCTTTTTGAAAGTTAATATTGAATCATCTTCCACCACCCTTTCAGATAATGAATTTCAGATCATAACTCTGAGTAAAAGACATTCTCTTCCTTTTCATCCTGCCCTTTTTTTTGCAATTTTAAATTGGTGTCCTCCAATTACCAATCTTCTGCGAGCTGGAATCAGTTTTTCCATATCTACTCTATCAAAAAACCCCCATAATTTTGAAACCTCTAATAAATCTCCCCTTTAACATTCTCTGCTGTGAAGAGAAGAACCCCAGTTTATCTAGTCTCTCCAGATAATTGAGACCCCTCATCCCTGGTATCATTCTAGTAAATCTTTTCTGCAGCCTCTCTAAGGCCTTGACAACCTTCCTAAAGTGTACGCTTAGAATTGGACACAATACTCTAGCTGAGGTTTAATTAGTGATTTATAAAAGTTTAGCATAACTTCCTTTATTTTAATACTTTATGCCTCTATCTATAAAACCACTGATCCTCTAGACTTTTTTTTAAAAAAGCTGCTTTATCAACTTGTCCTGCCACCTTGAGATTTGTGTAAGTAAACCTCCAGGTCTCTGTTTCTGTACCCCCTTTAAATTGTAGTGCAGCTCAATTTTCCTTTCAAAATGCATCACTTCACACTTCTCTACAATACATTTCATCTGCCACGTGCCTGCCTACTTCACCAGTCTATGCCCTCCTGAAGTCTGCTACCATCCTCCACACTGTTCACAACATTTCCAAGTTTTGTGTCACCTCTGTATTGCTTTTACTTTTTTTCTTTTACTACTTAACAGTCAATAGGATTTAGTGTTTATAACAGTAAAATAGGTTTCTGGAGATATGCAACAATACAGCAAATAAAAATAGGATGGCTTTCTGGGCACAACTGTCAGTATTTGTAGCATAAATTCAACTAATTTCTTTTGAAATAGCCCACGCAGATTTAGTTATGCTCTTTCCATTTCTTCTGTTCAAGTTAATTTTGTATTACAGCTTCATACCATCGCCAATAGGTGAATATTTTCACTTTACGATCAATGAAAATTGAGAGGTGTATGTAGGGGTGATCTTATATAAAACTACAGTGGGCACTGGTGGATATGCAATTTCACTACATTAACCCTGTTTTACCAACTGAAAATGAGACGAACTTTCAGGAAGACCCATCTGCTTATCAAATGATTTTTGAAATTTGACCCTTAATAATATGGTTTCTCTTACAATAAGAATAAAGACTGCAATTCCAGGTATATAAAAGAGTCAATGTATGGCATTCTGAAAATGTACTGAAATGCAAAGGATTACTATGTCTATGTATACGCTAATTAAAAAGTATAAATCAAACAGGTGACACTCACAATTTTCGCTGCTACGTGACTGAGGACTAATATCTGATGCACAACACTATAGGAACACACGGCAAATAAGCTGAAGTCATGAAATGGTGATAATGAGGATTGCAGAATAAATTTTATATCCTTTTTGGGAGTAACGAAGGAAGCATTAGTTATACAGTAATAGGATACTTTAAAAAAAGGACTGAAAATTCTAGATGCAATCAGCTGAAGAGCTGTCACGTGTAAAAAGCAGCTTTCACCATTTCCCCAAATGACTTCCACAGTTTGTCTTCAGAACAGAGTTAAGACCGCCTCTACTGGTACCATAAAGTAAAATTTCAGTGAAAATGTTTACTTTCTTTCCCTCTCCTTTTGAAGACAGTGACATGCTCGTGTATGGTTCCAAGGATTCCAGCACCTCTGGTATCTGAACCAACTGGTTATTCTTCACTTGTGTGACTCAACATTAAGCATGAAGGTTGTTAAATGATGCGAGGCATTAAAGCTAAACTCCGTCCTCACCTTTCCTGATATCCACACATGTACACTTCCAGCAGGAGTCACTGAGATCAAAAGCATTAATTCCCCAGGAACACAGAGGTCATTATTAGTGCCCTCATTGCCATTCTCGAGATGAGCTAATCCAGCTGATAACATTGATGTAACCTGGAATCTTCCCAGTCTATCTGGTTTAGTACCATATCATGCAGTGCATTCACTTACTGAGTCATCTGGGGAGCTGGGTTCACCTGTTTTTAAAATAATCTTAGCTAAACAAGATACAAATGAAATATAATATTTTCAGGTGAGAAATGGAAAACTATTGGTCTGAGGTTACTGAGGTACATTAAATTGTAAAAATATTGCCACCCACGTTATGGTGCTCTGTCCACTTCTGTAAAGCTTACTGTCTTCCACTGCAGACAATATTTGTATTGCATACTTAAAAACTAGAAGGTGTTCCAGTGGATGACCGTGGTTAGTTGGTGACCTCTGATTAATGCAGAATAAGCTTATGTCTGGTTTACTCAAATTTGTCTGACATTCACTCCACACACCCTGCAACAACTCAGGGGTGCTTATCTTGAATGTCAAGATACAAGACCTCCAATAAAATAACCAAATTAAAGAGCAGGTTATATATATTTTCGACATGCAGATTTCCTAACGTATCTGAATATTTTCTAAGATCTTCATGATTTTATTTGTTGCTCATGTAATTCCAAAGTAAAGAATTATAAAGGAATTTCAATGAAATACTTTTATGCAAACATGTAGACTTATGAAAATTAAGGTGGGTCTCACCACCAGCACCCCTTTTCAAAATAAAGCCCTTAAAAAGTATTCCTCCAATCGCTCCAATGGCATGATTGCCAAATATCTGACTGAAAAATATAATCTTCACATCAAATTCCAAAAAGAAAAAGTGAAATGGCAATTTTGCACAAAATAGGAAACCATAGCCCTTTGACAGGGTCTGGCTGTGCGGTAGCGTGAGTTTACCACCTCCTTCTGAACACTTGTGGAGCACATTCTATGGCTTTATCAATCATTCATTAAGAATTGCACATACTTATAATATCCTGACTGTTCTGTTATTCATTTTGTAATTTTTTTGATCAAATGTCAAGATTGTTACAGTGGGAAAACTGGCAAGGAGGAATTACTGCCCAACAGCACAAGTCCATGGAATTGGCATACCCTCAGTTCAACTGAAATTTATGAACTGTTCTAGGTTACTGACTACTCTTGATGATTCAAGTTCATTCATATTACTGGGGTCAGGAACTCCTCTATGGCAGTTCCCTACTCTCCCAATATATGCTAATGACTTCAACAAAAACATGGTTAACTAAAATCACAAGTTAATTTGTGATGGTTTTTAATTTTGCAATGGTACTGACAAGACTCCCTCTAAATAGGAAAAGTATAGCTGATTATTCATCTGTATAAAAGCAACTGTCACCATTTTTAGATTTGAAACACAAATTATAAAATCAATCCTTCCATTTGCTCAACTACTTTTAAACATTGCATCACTCCAGGTGATAACTGTCAACTTTCACTTTTGTGATTTTTTAATACAGAATTTACCTTACAGTACAGATGATCTGAAATTTGAGATATATTTGAAGACTGTAAATGCATGAGAACATGAGAGCAGTAAATGCTAAAATGATGGGGCCAGGAGAACAGCACTGAAAGTGGCAATGAAAGGGTTAATACAGACCTCTTACAAGAGAAATTTATACTGAAAAATGATGAAATAGCTAGTACCTAATGGCCAACAATAACAAATTTAAAAATAAGGTTTTAAACTGAAGTTTCCACTTAGTAGATAGTATCATTAAAACTGCAGGGATAATCTCATTTAAAGCATTTGACAGAAAATAACTGGGAATTCACAGGCTGTTATACTGAGAATAAAAAAGAAATTACAAAAAATATAGTAGCTAGTTTTCTATTTAATTGAAAAAATATGCTTGACGTGTAATAGCTATCAATTTTTTTGTTGCTGTACTTTAATAAGAAATGTACAGATAAACCCAAGACCAATAAATGCCAACAACATTTAAACATCCAGTTTTGGTGATACCAACCACCAACTCCTCAGACACAAGAAAAAATGGATATGGAGTACAATTTCTGATAAGACATATTTCACAATTTAAAAAATTGGCCATGTAGTTGATAGTGAGCAGGATAGCTGTAAATAGCAGGAAGGAATCAATGAACTGGTCAAGTGGGCAGGAAAGTGGCAAATGGAACTTAACCCAGACAAGTGTAGGGTAATACATTTGGGGAGATCAAACAAGGCAAAGGAATACACTATAAACGGGAGGATACGGAGAGGTATAGAGGAAGTGAGGGACCTTGGAGTGAATGTCCACAGATCCCTGAAGATAGCAGGACAGGTCGATAAAGGTGGTTAAGAAAGCATATGGAATCTTTTCCTTTATTAGCTGAGGCATAGAATATAGGAGCAGGGAGGTAATGCCAGAACTACATAAAACATTAGTTAGGCCTCAACTTGAATACTGTGTTCAGTTCACCTCATTACAGAAAGAATGTAATTGCACTAGAGGGGGTACAGAGGAGATTTACGAGGATGTTGCCAGGACTGGAAAATTGTAGCTAAGAGGAAAGATTGCACAGGTTGGGGATGTTCTCCTTGAAACAGAGGAGACTGACAGGAGATTTGATTGAGATGTACAAAATAGTGAGGGGCCTGGAGAGAGTGGATGGGAAGGGCCTATTTACCTTAGCAGAGAGGTCAGTGACTCGGAGGCACAGAATTAGTAACTGGTAGAAGGATTAGAGGGGAGATGAGGAAAAATGCTTTCACCCAGAGGGTGACGGGGGTCTGGAACTCACTGCCTGAAAGGGTGGTAGAGGCAGAAAACCATATCTCATTTAAAAGGTGCTTGGATGCGCACCTGAAATGCCGTAGCCTGTAGGGCTAACGAACAAATACTGGAAAGTGGGATTAGACTGGGTGGCTCTTTTTTTCCATCCGGCGCAGACCTGATGGGCCAAGTAGCTTCTTTCTGTGCAAAGTAGCATCTTTCTGTGCCATAAACTTTCTGCGATTCTAAGTGGAGGATACCCCTTACACATGGGTAAATTAAGGTCTAACAGTTTAGACGGAGGCATTTATACAAAGTTTAAAATATTATCCATGCAATCTGTGCTACATCACTCCAGTTAACACTGGGCTCGATTTTACCTTAGGCAGACGGGAAATCGCCACCGATGTAAAAGTCGGTGGCAAACCCACTTCCACCTAGCCCAGGGATCTGTCCTGCATTTTACGGATCCCCAGGCTTCAATTGTCCAAAGGCGGGACTTCCACCCACTTGAGGGAGGAAGTCCCACCTCAGTGAGCTGCTGGCCAATCAGCGGGCTGGCAGCTCTTAGTCCCAGCAGCGCCACTGGGAGTGGTGGCCACTGTTGGGACTGCAGCCCAGCCAACCAGATGGAGCCAGGAGAAGAGGCAAGTTGGGCATGCCTCACCAGGGAGAGCGGTCCTTCCCTGGTGAGGCTGGAGTGGTCGTTTGGGGGGAGGGGGGTGTCTTGGGAGGCAGGGGTGACCCTCAATCAGGCACCTTGTGCCTGACTGCCATTGCCCCCAGGGGCGCGGAAAGGCCGGCAGCTATCGCTGGACGGCCTTTCACGTCCTCAGCACGACCGCTTGTCACGGGTAAAATACCCATAGAGGTGGGCGAGGGCCCTTAGGTGGCCATTTAAGGACCTTGATTGGCCTCGGGCGGGCGGGCTGGCCGTTCCCCCCACACCCCACAACCACCGTAAAGTCAACCGGAGGCGGGAGTGGGGCGACTCGGCCTCCTGAAGCCTCCCGCTCAATCTTACGCTGCCCCCATGCCACCATCTGACCCACTGGGGCGGCGTAAAATTCAGCCCAGTGAGTCCCAACGGAAATAATAAACACAACTAAATGTAGGAAGAACAATTACTGCTGAAACAAAATCATTCAACAGAGAAACACTGGCTGAAGTTCCTGAAACAAAAGGGCAAAGCAAGAAGCCAACTTAAAATCAAAAACTAGCCCTTCAGTAAAAATAAGTAGATTGTTCAGCAGTAAACTGCTGATTAAGTTAATTACATATCAAGTAACAGGAACACAGCTAAAATTGGATGAAATATCTCCTCCCATCTGGTCATTTTGTTACTACTGCTGAATAGCTAAGAAACTGATTTGAAATACTTAAGCTTCACATTTCAAAAAGGAAATAATCCTCAAATTGATATTTTTATTGATATTTTTACTAGAGAGAACGTATAACATTTTTGAATATACTTTGTTGTACAAGGCAACTAAGGAGGTGTCTTTCACATTTGATCCTAGGAACGCAGGTACTTTGTAGTGCTGGTTCAGCAAGTTTCAACTTCCTCTAACAGGAGGAGATTAACAGGTAGGATAAGCATCTCTTGTAGCCGAGTGCCAGTTCATTCCAAATATTTGGATCAAAGCAAACATGGCCTATGAAATCAGGAGAAATTATATTGGGAAACTGCCCTAAACATCTCAATATTTTGCAAGCATTTTTCTATTTTGGACAGGTTTTGGGGAGCAAGGGAAAACTTAAAATGTATCTAATGCTCACTGGAAACTGTTCATCTATTTGGATCAAACTTTTATACTAATCACATAAATCAGTATCCCTTATATTTCAGTAAGCAGTCAATGACTTGAAAGCAGTCCTCCCAGAAGGCTATGTAAATGAGATTCTCCTAACAGTTCATACATTTGTAAATTTAAAGGGCATGAATGACAATTAGGTACTAGAATTTGATCACTTACTAAAATCTGGTATATTTTAATGTCCTCTAAATATAATGGAACAATTTATAGAATGGATTTTACAGCAAAGTATTGCAAAATCAACTATCCCTTTAAATAAAGACAACCCTAGATAAAAGCATACCTAATCCACATTTAGAACTCTGATGTGTAAAATAAATGTATTTCCATTCATACCCATTGTTTGAAATTCTTGAAAGAAAAAGATTTGCATTTATATAGTGCTTTTTCATGACCACTGGACATCTCAAAGCACTATACAGCCAAAGAAGTACTTTTGAAGTATAGTTACTGTTGTTATGTAGGAACCAATTTGCGCACAGCAAAGACCCACAAACAGCAATGTGACAATGACTAGATAATCTGTTTTGTGATACTGACTGAAGGATAAATATTGGCCAGGACACCAGGATAACTCCCTGCTCTTCTTCAAAATAGTGCCGCGGGATCTTTTACATCTACCCGAGCAGCCAGATGAGACCTCTGTTTCACATCTCATCCAAAAGACGGAACCTTGTGACTCAGAGACAAGAGTGCTACCAACTGAGCCACAGCTAACACAACAAGAGGGCTGATTCAAGAGGGCTAGATGGAGCAGTAAGTTAGTACATACTTCTTTCACCTCTAGGACCTGGGCCTGCATCCAGCTTAGCCTGATCTCCTCCGTCTGCACAAGAGGAGAGTCTATAGCTTCAGTTCAATTCCTACCGGTTGGCAAACCATCCATAATTCAGCAGCAATCGCCAATCTTAAGTCTGTCTGGTGCACCAAAAAAAGTTGCAGTGGCACAATATCAGTGCTCATTAATTTGGATTAAGGTACAATGTTGAAGCAGGGTAGAGAGATTTAAATCCATTCTACACGAGATCCTGAGGTGCTTGAAGCTGGAACTATGTACAAAATGTGGAAAAGTGTTTTGATCAACCACCTTTATCTCGGTGATCATTAAAATTCATCAACATAGTATTTTAAGATTGATCCATGGCTCAAACCAATGTAAAATATTACCTAGCTATACACTAACTTTTTAGCATATTAAATAAAGCAAATTCAAAAATTTCACGGACAGCTGTGCATTTCAGAAGAGAGGAAGTCACTTGTATAAAATGTGTTGTTTAATATATGCCTTGTTGTGTGCATACTGCATTTCTGCATAATTAAGTGGGCTGTAATGGAAATAGTTGCCAATAGGCTATGTTAACCAGTGCATAGGTTATGCATTTATCAGGATTGAACTGTATAACCTTACAATTATTTAGAAAACAAAACTTGAGGAATATTCTTTCAATTATGCTGATATAAATATCAAAGTAACTGTGCAAGTTATTTTAAAAATTGGATAAGACTTTAAAAATATTGAAATGATTCAAATCAAGCTTACAAATACATTAGAACCTAAATTATCCATGCTCCCATTGTATGCAAGGAAGGGCATGTGCAAATTATCAGTTGCACTCACCTATATTGGTCCTGTCAGATGATCTGCTAGTCAAATCTCCCCCACCTACTAATGCAGCAGTTGGACCTGCTGGTCAAAAATGCTCAGTGATGCAACAGTATACCCCCAGCTACTGCAGCTGCATGCTCACCTTCAGCAACCCTGTCAACAGTCTCTACAGCACTTATTTCAACAGAGTTACTAACTTGAAAAAGTCTGTTTAAATATTGGTCACATGGTTAAAAAGTCAAGTTGTTTGGATTTTAAATTTGGCAGTTGTACTTAGAAAACTACGGGCTGCCAACTGAATTGTGTGTGATTACATACCGCATTCGACCTTTAATTCTGTTACCCAGATGCCAACAATTGGCATCAGGAGCAAATTTAGTTAACTATTTTGGTCTTTTGTTGACAAGCAAGTTAGCAGATAGGTTGAACTTGCGAGCAAGCTAAACAAAAGTGTGTATTACTGGACAGAACTGAGGTAGGCTGGCAAGGTAAATGCTGCAAAACAGATGGTAGGGAGCGGTACAACATTCAAAGTGCAAAGCAACATTCAGTGATACAAATTGAGACTTTTGAATATGCGCTAATTTTTATAATTTTCTAGGGAGTGGGACTCACCGCTGCTGTGGATAATTGAAGTTCCAATCTAAACAGTTTTTCATCAAGACTTCAAAGCATTTTTGGATTTTTAAGGAAAATAAAAATGCTATTTTCACACATTCATCTCTACAGAACATGCAACAGAAAAGATGCAATGACAAAATAAAGATGAACTTACTGTCCAAAACTTGATGAAATATTGTAGCACAGTTGCCGCAATGAACAAACAATATAACAAAGAATATGCCAAGAACAGCATAAAATATTTGTAGTTCGCAAATCCCACACAGTTATTCACCCTAAGAGGAAAAATTTGCATATTAGGTAATACATAGTGTATATCCATACACGGATTTACTACAAAATATAATAGTCCATAAGCATAGACTTCCACAATAATTGCCAGTAATCCATATTTTAATCTTTAAACACAAACCTAGGACAAGGTGTGAACAAAATGTACAAAATGTATGGATGGCATGGAACCATTTTTATTGTGTATTCTCCACTTTAATTGTTTCGCCATTTTTCCATCACTTTTTAAATTTACATCTTTAGTTTATTTCTGTTAAGTTTAGTTAGTCTAATAAACAGAGACATGGCAGCGCACCTCAGTCCCGCCTGATGCACTTCTGGTCCATGTGGGAACTTCAGGATGCTTCTTGTGTTTTGCAGGAACTGTCGTCAGCTGAAAGACCTTCAGCTCCAGGTTTCAGAGCTTGAGCGGCAGCTGAAATCACTGTAGTGCATCAGTGAGACTGAGTGTTTCCAGAGGGGTCCCCCCACAGCATAAGAGTGTGCAGCCAGAGGGGGAATGGGTGACCGTAAGACAGACAGTCAAAGAGGACCAGGCAGGTAGTGCAAGAGTCCCCAGAGTAGATTCGCTCTCCAACCAGTATTCACATCTGAATACCGGTGAGGGCGATGGCTCCATTGGGGAGCACAGCCAGAGCCAATTCCATAGGTGGCTCAGCTGGACAGCGGGGCAGGAAGGAGGTTGGGAAAGCAATAGTGATAGGGGATTCTATAGTTAGTAAAGCAGACAGGCATTTCTGCGGCCACAGACGTGATTCCAGGATAGTATGTTGCCTCTCTGGCGCCAGAGTTGTTGAGCAGCTGCAGAGCAATGAGGGGGGAGGTTGAATAGCCAGAGGTCATGGTCCATATTAGTACCATTGACATATATGGAACGAGGGATGAGGTCCTGCAAGCAGATTTTAAGGAGCAAGGAAACAGACTGGCAAGCAGGATCTCAAAGATTACTCCTGGTGCCACACACTACTCAGTACAGAAATAGGATGGAACAGATGTATGTGTGGCTGGAGAGATGGTGCAACAGGGAGGGCTGTATATTCCAGGGACACTGGGATCAGTTCTGGGGAAAGTGGAACCTGTACAGAACTGATGGGTTGCGCCTAAACATAGCCAGAATCAGTGTCCTTACGGGGTGGTTTACTGGTGCTGTTGGTAAAGGTTTAAGCTAACTTGGCAGGAGGGTGGGAACCAGCATGTAGAATTAGAAATAATAAACAAGTTGCACAAAGAATTGGTAGCAGCAGATAGCACTAGAGTAAGAAGACTAAGACGTAAGACAGTAAGTTCTAAATTAAGTTTACAGCACATATAGGGGCGGTGCCAGAGGACTGGAAAATTTCAAATGTTACACTCTTGTCTAAAGGATAAGCCCAGCAATTGCAGGCCAGTCAGCTTAACCACGGTGGCGAAAAAGCTTCGAGATAATAATCCAGGACAAAATTATCACTTGGACAAATGTGGATTAATTAGGGAAAGCCAGCACTGATTTGGCAAAGGCAAATCATGTTTAACTAATCTGATTTGAGTTTTTTGATGCGTTAGGTTGATAAGGGTAATGCAGTTGACAGTTAGCCATGTGACTAACTGGTCTGACCACATCTGTTTGTGAATTTAATTGGAGCAGGGAGTAGCTCCTTTGTCTACAAGCACCGTCGGTTAATATGCAAAAATGTCTTTCCAGCCAGGGGCCTGGCAACCCCTTGTAACAGGCCTTTTCTTCCCAGCAACAATTTGAAATCTAATGTCCATGTGGTGAAATTAATGTGCCTCATTCTTGCCAGGTGGGGGCCTGCATGACAATAGACTTGCCAGTAAAGTTGAATCCCATGGAATAGAAGACAGTGGCAGTATCGATACGAAGTTGGCTCAGTGACAGGAAAGAGTTGTGGTTAATAGTTGTTTTAGGGACTGAGGAAGGTGTGCACATGACTTGAATGTGCAGGGCACAAATTCAAAATGTGCAGATGACACAAAACATGGAAGTATTGTGAACTGTGAGGAGGATAGTGATAGACTTCAAGAGGACCCTGACAGGCTGGTGGAACAGGCAGACACATGGCAGATGAAATTTAATGCAGAGAAGTGTGAACTGGTACATTTGGGTAGGAAGAACGAGGAGAGGCAATATAAAATAAAGGGTACAATTCTAAAAGGGGTGCAGGAAGAGAGAGACCTGGAGGTATATGTTCACAAATCATTGAAGGTGGCTTGGCAGGTCGAGAAATTGGTTAAAAAGGCATACGGGATCCTGGACTTTATAGAGGCATAGAATACAAAAGCAAGGAAGTTATGATGAACCTTTATAAAACTCAAGTTTGGCTTCAACTGGAGTATTGTGCCTAATTCTGGGCACTGCACTTCAGGTTGAACATGAAGGCTTTAAGAGAGGATGCAGAAAAGATTTACAAGAATGGTGCCGGGGTGAGGGACTTCAGTTATGTGGATAGATTGCAGAGGCTGGGGCTGTTCTCACTAGAAAAAAAAGGTTGAGAAGAGATTGGATGTTAAAAATCATGAGGGGTCTAGAAAGAGTAGGTAGAGAGAAACTGTTCCTATTGGCAGAAGGGTCAAGAAACAGAGGTGATTTTGGCACTGTGACATGTGGGAAAGCTTTTTACGCAGCGAGTGCTTAGGATCTGGAATGCATTACCTGAGAGCGTATTGGAGGCAGATACAATCGGAGCTTTCAAAAGGGAATTGGATAAAAATTGGCAGGACTACGGGAAAAGGGCAGGGTAGAGGAACTAGCTGAGTTGCTCTTGCAGAGAGTTAGCATGGACACGACTAGCCAAATAGCCTCCTTCTGTGATGTAACCACTCTACGATTCACTTGGTCTCCCAAGATTATGCATGACTGATTTTTCCCTTTTAGTCTACAAAGTTCATGTACAACACACTTAAGAAATATAGAAATATAGAACATTTACAGCACAGAAGGAGACCACTTGTCCCAACGGGGTCTGCGCCAGCCGACAAATGAGCCGCCCAGCCTAATCCCACTTTCCAGCATTTGGTCTGTAGCCCTGCAGCTAATGGCACTTCAGATTCACATCCAGGCACCTTTTAAATGAGATGAGGGTTTCTGCATCTACTACCCTTTCAGGGAGTGAGTTCTATACCCCCATCACCTGCTGGGTGAAAAAGATTTTTCCTCATCTCCCCTCTAATCCTCTACCAACCACTTTAAATCTATGTGCCCTAGTCCCTGACCCCTCTGCTAAGGTAAATAGGCCCTTCCCATCAGCTCTATCCAGACCCCTCACTATTTTGTACATCTTAATCAAATCACCCCTCAGCCTGCTCTGTTCCAAGGAGAACAACCCCAGCCTATCCAATCTTTCCTCATAACTGCAATTTTCCAGTCCAGGTAACATCCTCGTAAATCTCCTCTGTACCCTCTCTAGTGCAATTACATCCTTTCTGTAATGAAGTGACCAGAAATGCACACAGTACTCAAGGTGTGGCCTAACTAATGATTTATACAGTTCCATCATAACCTCCCTGCTCTTATACTCTATACCTCGGCTAATAAAGGAAAAGATTCCATATGCCTTCTTAACCACCTCATCGACCTGTCGTGCTATCTTCAGGGATCTGTGCCCATTCATTCCGAAGTCCCTCCTTTCCCCTACACACCTCAGTATTTTCCCATTAACTGCCTATTCCTTTGCCTAGTTTGACCTCCCCAAATGCATCAGCTCACAATTCTCCAGGCTGAATTCTATTTGCCACTTTTCTGCTCACCTTGATATCTTCCTGCAGTCTACAGCTGCTGATTTTTTTTCCTAACATTTAAGTCTATCTACTAAGTAGAAGCTAAAATACCAGTAGTCGACAGGTGGTTACTCGTTTGTTCATTCTATTTATAACCATTTTATTGTGTTTATTTCACTTCCAATTCCAGCACCCTACCCATGTCCTGTTCAACATGTGCAGAAAGTGCCACCAAATGCAAAAACTCGAGCGCCGACTCTTGGAACTCGAGGAGCAGCTGGTGTCGCTGAGGTGCATTCGCAAGGATGAGAGATACATGGATAGCACATTTCAGGAGGTGGTCAGCCCACAGCTTAAGTGAGCGAAGGTACAGGCAGGTAGGTAGTTCAGGAGTCCCCGGAGGGCGTCCCACTTTCTAAGCAGTATTCAATTCGGAGTACCAGTGGGAGAGAAGGTTCCTCTGGAGAGTGCAGCGAGAGTCATGACCAGAGCACCATGGGTGGCTCAGCTGAACAGGGAGGGAAGAAAAGATAGGAGAGCAATAGTGGTAGGGGATTCTATAGTTAGTGAACAGACAGGCTTTTCTGTGGTCGAGACATGATTCCAAGATGGTATGGTGCCTTCCCCAGTGCAAGGGTCATGGATATCACCGAGTGGCAACAGAGCATTCTGGAGGGTGAGGGTTCACAACCAGAGGTCATGGTCCACATTGGTACCAATGATATAGGTAGAAAAAGGGATGAGGTCCTGCAGGCTGAGTTTAGGGTTAGGAAAGAGATTAGCAAGCAAGACCACAAATGTAGTAATCTCTGGATTACTCCCAAGGCCACACACTAGAGAGTATAGAAATAAGGGAATACACCAGATGAATGCGTGGCTCGAGATATGGTGCAGAAGGGAGGGCTTCAGATTTCTGGGGCATTGTGATCGGTTCCAGAGAAGGTGGGACCTGTACAAGCCGGACGGTCCACACCTGAACAGGACTGGGACGAATATCCTTGCAGGAAGGTTTGCTGGTGCTGTTGGGAATGGTTTAAACTAGATTGGCAGGGGGATGGGAATCTGAGGGCAGTTTCAGATAGGATAAATTCATAGAAAGGAATAGGAGGCAGAAAACTAGCGAGTGACTCTCGAAAGACAGAAGAAGCAGGTTAAAATATGTACAGCACAGGAATTTGGCAGTGTTAAAAGGTATTTATTTAAATGCAAGGAATATAGCAATATAAAGCCAATAAGCTGAGGGCACAGATAGACACATGGCAGCATGATATCATTGCTATAATGGAAACTTGGCTTAAAGAGGGGCAAAAATGGCAGCTCAACATCCCTGGATAGAGTTTTCATGCAGGATAGGGAGGGAGATTTAAAAAAAGGAAGGGATGTAGCATTATTGGTTAAAGAATCAATTAAAAAATGAACCTTTATTTTCAAAAGTGAACAGAGGTCCGAAATGGCAGCAGAAGCAAACCTTTTGCATATTCAAATAGACTGATAAAGACAAAGGACAAATTTTCAAAGCCAAAGGTGATAATGAAACCCATCTCACACCTGTCATAAAAACATTCCAAAATTGAATGACTTCTTCTAAAACAAAGGAGGTGTGAAGTCGCCACACTGGGCCATTGTGCAATCACCATGGGTAAGAAACCAGAATACCTCCTAACATATGGTGAGGAGTGACAGTTTTAACTTTAAAAAAGACAGCTAGAAAAAAGAGAGAGACTGACTGAGAAGGTGAAGCTACTTGTAATTGCTGGCATTCCAAGAAGCCAGAAAGCACATACCCAGCTGGAAAAGATTTGACATCTACATCATACAGCAGATAGAGCTAGAACTGACCCACCAACTTCAACCGAACCTTCGATCAAGAAAGAAATCTACAATCACCACAGGCCTGCAACTACCTGGATTTTGAGTCTCAAGAGAATTCAACAGGTTTATCGTAACCATTCTCCCCCACAAAAACCTACCTACCACTTTCCCTTCTCTATCTGTTTCTTGGTGTGTGCGTGCATCAATGCGTGAGTGAACGAGGTTGCGACAATTTCACGATAAGGCATAGCGATAAACAAACAATTGACTTTCTGTTATTAAAAAGAAAACCTGTCACTGTCTGTTTATTTGAAAAATAAAACACAAAAGAGTTAAATTCTTAATACAAGTACATTTGTTGCGGTCAGGTGGGGGGTCGAACAGTGGGAACCACCTACGTCATACCATCTGGCCGTAACAATCCTTAATGTCACACTGGACAAAAAGAGAAACTCAGATCAGGAAATCAAAATTGTGTTCCGCTACTCCATTGTAATGCACACTATTACTCAAACATGCTACTCCACTGCAGTTTTACATGCAATAATACATTACAACCAGAACACAGCTGTAGTTGTAGAAAAGTTATAAAATTGCACATCCATAATGAAAATGTAGGTGTCAAAATTAAACTACTCTTGTACTGAAAGCATCAATGTTTGATCATATTTGTAAAAACAATGAAACAGTGTATTCTACTCATGATGCCACGATATCATGTACTACATTTATTTTTGATAAATCTTAGCATTTAACACTAACATAAAAATGAAAAGTTAGATGTTGCAACAGTCATACTGGATTTTTTGGCCAACTAAATTGTACATTTTCTTTCTCGGTCTCCTTTGAAATAAAACCAAGTCCTGTCCCCTCCTGCATACAATGTCAATCCCCCTTTTGTGAAAGGAAAATGTTTCACTAATTGCATTGTTTCACTTGTTACTTTAAGTATAACCAAAATGTATATTGTATGACCATAACATACCAAGGGCAATGATGATCCATTTTTAATACACACCTGAAAAAAAAACAAAGGTTAGCACAAAACTAATCGAATTTTTTCACCTGAAGTAAACTAGCAAACTAATATACTCGACGCATTCTATAAGACTGTCTTTGTGACTAGTGAGCAGCTTGTGAATTTCTTCCCTTGAGATGTAACCTTAAATGGGGTTTCTGGTTTTTGGCTTCATTTTCATCAATTTTAGTAGTCATTTTATTATTTTAGCCATTTCTCAGTTGCAATGAACCCAGATATTATGTGAGCTTTCAGTATTTCCTTTGGAAAGTTAACATTGGTGCAAAATCAGGTGAAATCTCATGTATTGATTCTGAAAACTGAGAATGTCTCCAACTGTATGATACTGTTTATGTGCAATCTGCAAGCAGTGTGTTCTAACAGTTTAAGTACACAATATTCCAATTTAGATGGCATTTTCTAAATGTGGTAATTCAAGAGATCAAAATATACGATTGGAACAGTCCCTCTTCCTCTATATTTCCTACATTGTTCTTTGATTTCTACCATGTGAAACAAGGAAGAAAAGAGAACTTGCATTTATATAGCATCCTTCGCAACCTGAAGATGCGTCAAAGCACTTTACAGCCAACCTTCTGAACTGTAGTCACTTGTCATGCAGGAATGTGGCATGCAAATTGTGCATAACAAGTCCCACAAACAGTAATGAAATAAATAACAAGATCATCTGTTTTAGATGTTGGTTGAGGGATAAATATTAGGCAGGACACACAAGGAACTCCCAAGCTCTTCGAACAGTACCATGGAAACTTTTACATTCAACTAAGTGTTGGTGTTAGAGCAATGTTGGACTCATTATAAATAAGTATATCAGATCTTCATGGAAGTATTTGGATATTTGCTTTATTTGCAGTTTTGGCAAATATATTTATTTAATATTCATGCGATGAAAATAAACTATTTTTGTCTATGCTGCATTATTTTTGGACACTTTGTTGATAGTCACAGTATAGACTAGTATCTGCCATGTTTGCTTTAACTTGTTATTCTATTCAATTTAGTGAGCACGACACCTTGGTTGAATATAGACAAGCAGGTCTGAATTTTACTGCAAGTAGCAGCTGTTAATTGTATGGGCAAAATTTCCATGTAATGAATGAGTGAATGGCTGATTACCTAATACAGTTATGAGATACAGTACCTTGACATCGTTTGTTCAGATCTTCAAAAGATTTTGGATGTATCTGTGGCAGATTTTCCCCCAGTAAGCAGTTAGTCTGAACTCATTAAGGGTTCAAAGATATTCTGAGGCACTGTGGTAGCACTTTGCTCTATAATTGAGTTACCATGTTTCAAGGATCAATTTTAAATTGAGAGTTAGTGCAACAGAAGTGTCTTTTCTGTTTTGTTAATAGGGGAACAGTAATTATGTAATTATTGTAAATATACTGTATGTATTAATGTTCATTTATATTTTTAATGTTAAATAAATTTGGTGATTTACTTACAGCTCGAGTTTGAGCCGATAAAATGCATATTCTTCTGTCTTCCAAAGTCAAGGCGATCATGTGGTGGCTTATGATATTGTACAGTTACAAGCCAGAGTACAGCAGCAAGGTTTCTCTGTTCAATCCCTAGGTCTAACTACATTTACCTAGATAACGAACAGGTAAAGGCACAACCTGGTTCGTAGATGCAGTGTCCGCCTACAGAAGTGAACCATGATAATGAACATGCAATGTGAAAACTGATAGATTTAGCAAAATAAAAATAGCAAAAATAATCAATTTAAAACGTTACAGGGAAAGAAGGGCTAAATATCAAGTTTTAAATCTGTTAAATCCAAAAACCAGAAACCTACCAATACAGTGAAAAATGTATTTTGCATTTTAAAATGTTTTCCAAAGAGTTGTCAAATAGAAACTCTTGCACATCTTACAAAACTTTAGCATGATCAAATTACGCACACACACAAAATTTGCAGGTAGAATCAATGTTCAATATTTATATACTGCACAACAAATCCTCTTTAAAAAGATTCTCACCTCCAACATAACCACTTGGCATTTGACTCAGTCAATAATGCATCCCACATAAAAAACAATCTCACTGTAGGCCTTTTCCTTGTAAAGCTAGCCTTATAAATAGAATACTGCAATTGTTAAATACAGTTTACATTCTATGCATTAAAGAGGCTGCATAAATTGAGTGGAAAAAACATGCTTTAACTTGCAATGATAATCCCAAATTTTATTGTTATAATGTACAAATAGTTGTCATGACTGCAATGTTGCCACCCCGATTGTACTTGCACTGTTGTGACTCCATTCAGCAATTACTTACATCCCACCTGCAAAAATTAAACATTTGGATACAGCGTTTGAGTGATGCATTTCCATTGTTCTTCCTTAAATATGAAAGAACTGCACCTCAAATTATGGAAGGTACTGCTAAGTTCTAATTTTAAACCATAAAGTCTATTTGCAATGCTGTGGCTGGGACTTGCTGTGCGTGGCTCCTGCTCAATCTGCATTGGGTAGGTTTGTACTGACACTGTAGCCCTACCTGCACACTATGCCTAGTGAGCAGTAGCCAAAAAGAGAGTCTCAGCCCCAACATTGCAAGAACAGTACAAGATTCAGAAATGCAACATATAGTGGACACTGATCAAGTATGAGGTGCACTTCATTCATTTTCAAGAAATAGCCATGAAAACATACTGCACCTTAAAGCTGAAAGTTTAAACTCCACCCCTAATTAGCAATGAGCAGCTGAACACAGAGCAAGTCCCCACAGCATTGCAGTCAAGTCAAAGTACAGAAATGCAAAGGAGAAGCGAGACTAATTCAGTCTAGTGAACACCCTGTTATGACATTTCCCCCAACCCATATATTATACTGAGGCAATAGCATGGTTGTAGCACTGCTATGTTCACATAAATTTGCATCATGATTGTAATTATTTGAAAAATTCAATATAATTTATTAAAAAATTGGAAGAGTTTGTCTCCACTTTATACATTACTTTTGTCCAAGTTTGTAAACTTATCCAGTGATGTACCAGAGGCACAAAGCTACATCTCACCTTGCCATGTATTTTATAATGTTAAACCCAAATGCAGTGCAGCCAGATTAGCTTTACAAAGATAGCATAATACAGACTATGCGTTTGTGGGGTTTGGGGGCACACATTTCTAAATGTTTATTTTCTCAAAGCAAAAACCCCTAAACTTACAAATGTATAAAATCAACTTACATGTCACAGGCAGAGCAATGATGACATCGGTCGGGTTTAATTATTTGACACCTATCACAGTACCTGATAACTGCAAAGAAGCAAAAAGTTGTTTGAATATGGATCAACACAGGTATCAAGAAATATATCCAACATACAAGATGTGTTTTCTAGTTATACCTTATCAATGGAGAATCTACATAATGCATCCTCTACATCTAATCCATCATTCTTTTATGATTACACACATAAATTATGTTCCATTGTCTTAATCATATCCATGCAGCTCATCAGAACTTGTTCAAGACTGAAAGTCAGGATGTGACATGCTACTGGTCTTTATAAGGCTGCAGTGTTCAAAGCATAAGAGTTGGAAAAAGAAATTGCATACTGATAAAAGCCACAAGTTTTAAACAGTGCGCAAGGTTATTAATATTCTCACTGCAAGAATGCCATCCAAATTTTGAAATCTAACCCAATGTGACTTCTGAGATGCTTAGTACTCATCATTCCCCCCTCTTTTTCTCACAGCCCCGTCTCGTTCTCTCTCCTTTCAATCATTCCGTCTCTCCCCAGTTCTTCCATTTTTATCATTTTACTTCAAATGGGATAGAGGTACAAATAAATATCATGCTTATCAAAAAAATTGTTTTTGCTCTCACTACTCAGTCACAATAATTACATCATAGTTTAGGTTATCTTCCATTCTTCAACCAAAATAATGGATATTAAAATATGAGAAACATATTGGTGATAATTTAAAACAGATCTGCATAGGATAATGCAAAATTACTATTAAATATAAATAGTGACATGAGTACACAGTAAATCAGATTACAGATTACAAAAGTCAGATGAAAATAATTTATAGAACAGGAGTAAACTATTCAGCCCCTCAAGCCTGTTCCACCAATTAGACATGGCTGATATGTACCTCAACTCATTTATCTGCCTTTGCTCCATATATCTTGACACTCTGACATCAATCTATCATTCTCAGTCTCAAAAATTTCAACTGACCCAGCATCCACAGTCGTTTAGGGGAAGGAGCTCTCATTTTCCCTACCTTGTGTGTGAAAGGTTTGTGTTATTTGTATCAGATAGACAGTGTTATCCTGTAGTAACCAAGCTGAATTATTTTCAACATTTAATGATATAATTGAATTTGCAGTACTTTCAAAACCAATAGAGTGAACTTGAGGATTCAGTTGAAATGAGCAATCACTTTCCACTCAGGTGACTGAAGTGTTTCTTCCTGAATGCTTAAACTGTCTTTCCCACACACACAGCCATTATGTGGCTGATGTTGTCCTTGCCTATTCTGCATTCCTCACATTAGGGCCATGTGAGAGAGAGGGAGGCAGTGCAGCAAAACAAAGCATTCAGAGAACTGCAGCTCAGCCACAGGCCAGCTGCACATGACTCTCAAGTAACTGGTTGGCTAACATGTACAATGCTTTCTCTATATCTATTAGACAATTTACCTTAATCTAAACTTCAAAGTATTAATAATATTTTCGCTCCTCGCATAAGCCATAAAGATATTGGCTACTTAGTGCAAAATTATGATCACCATGGATGCTACACCTATAAGGAAGATGGGAGATTATCCAGGACTAGTTGAATCTGGAGGTGACAAAGGCCTGGATAAGGGTTTAACTGGTAGACGAGCTAAGGCAAGGGCAGCAGTGGGCAATGTTATTTAGGATGAAATAGGCAGTCAGTGTGATGAAGTTGGAAACTCAGCTCGAAGCTGAATAGGAGACCAAGTCCGAGAGTAATCTGGTTCAGCGAGAGGGGAGATCGGGAAAGGGATAGAACTGATGGTGAGAGTACAGAGTTTATGGTGAGGGTTGAAGACAATGGCTTCATTCTTCTCAAAGTTCAACTGGTAGATATTGCAGTTTATCCAAGACTGAATATCAGACAAACAATCAGACAACATCAAGGCAGTGGAGGGGTTGAAATTGATGATGGAGGGACACAGCTGAGTGCCATTAGCATAATTACCTTCCAGGAGAGCAGGAGGGGGGAGTGGACCTGCGGCAGAACATGGAGCGAGGAGCGGATAAATAAAGCCCGAGGATCGCAGCCTAGTGCACTTACCTTCTGGGAGAGTAGCGAGAGGAGTCCAGGCATACCGGAGTTTGAAAACAAGTGAGCAGTGATGTCACAGGAAAGCTGGAAGGTGATTGGTTGGGGAGTAACTGCTGTTAGGGAATAACTCTAAATACTGGGTTAGTACACTACTGTTAGGGTGTGTGTGTAAACAGCTTAATAAGGAACAAGTGAGTAGCTGGTTTTTTTTTGAGTAAGGTTTATTTTAACTAGTGAACTGTATTGATTTTTAGTCGGATTGATCCGACTAAGGTTTTATTAATAATTCTAAGCTGTTGTAGTATTGTTAAGTTTGTTTTTTTAGCAGGAGCAAAGGGTCAACTAATAAATAAAGGAATGGCAGGGTTGCTTCAACCTCGAGAGTGCACCTCCTGTACTATGTGGGAGCTCCAGTATGCTTCCTGTATCCTGGAGAACCATTTGTGCAGGAAGTGTCGTCAATTGAAGCAGCTTTAGCTCTGTGTTTAGGAACTTGAGCAGCAGCTGGCGACACTACAGTGCATTCATGGGGATGAAAGCTACTTGGATAGCACGTTTATAGCTGTGGTCACCCCACAGCTGAAAAATGGGTGACCATCAGACAGTCAAAAAGAATCAGGCAGGTAGTGCAGGAGACCCGAGTACATCTCACTCTCCAACAGGTATTCAGTTCTGAATACTGAGGAAAGTGATGCTTCACCTGGGGAGTGCAGCCAGAGCCAAGTCCATGGCAGCACGGGTGGTTCAGCTGCACAAGGGCTACACGGAAGACTGGAAGAGCCATTGTGATAGGTGAATAAATAGACTGGCGTTTCTGTGGCCGCAGACATGAATCCAGGATGGTGTGTTGCCTCCCTGGTGCCAGGGTCAAGGATGTCACTGAGTGGCTGCAGAGCATTCTGAAGGGGGAGGGTGAACAGCCAGCAGTCATGGTCCACATCGGAACCAACGACATAGTCAGAAAGAGGGATGTGGTCCTGCAGTCAGAATTTAGGGAGCTAGGTAAGAAATTAGCAAGCAGGACCTCAAAAGTAGTAATCTCCAGATTACTCCCAGTGCCACGTGCAAGTATGTACAGAAATAGAAGGATAAGAGGTAAATGCATGGCTGGAAAGATGGTGCAGGAGGGAGGGCTTCAGATTCCTGGGACATTAGGATGGGCTCTGGGGGAGATGGGACCTGTAGATGGGACCTGACAGGTTGCACCTGAACAGAGCCGGGACAGAGTTCCTTGTGGGATGTTTTGCTAGTGCTGTTGGGGAGAGTTTAAACTAGTTTGGCAGGGGGATGGGGACCTGAGGGTAGACTCAGCTGGGTCAAAATCAGAAATTAAAATGGAAGGCGGAAAATTAATGGATGAATCTGGAAGACTGAGAAACCGAGGATTAGAAAACAGAGTTTGGCAGCGCTCAAGGGTATCTATTTCAATGCAAGGAGTACAGCAAAAAAAGCAGATGAGCTGAGGCACAGATAGATACTGGCAATATGATATCATAGCTATTACAGAAACATGGCTGAAGGAGGGACAGGAGTGGCAGCTCAACGTCCCTGGTTACAGAATTTACAGACTCGATAGGGAGGGGGATAAGAAAAGAGGGGGGGGGGGTAGCAATTTTGGTCAAGGAAACTATTACAGCTGTGAGGAGGGATGATATGTTGGAAAGTTCATCAAATGAGGCCATATGGATTGAACTAAGGAACAAAAAAGGGGCAAACAGCTGGGAGTGTACTATAGACCCCCAAAATGGTCAGAGGGAGATAGAAGAGCAGATATGTAGGCAATTCTCTGAGAAGTACAAGAATAGGGTAGTAATAGTAGGGGATTTTAATTACCCCTATGTTAACTGGGATAGTTTTTGTGTGAAAGGAATTGAGGGAGCAGAATTCTTGAGGTGCATTCAGGAGAATATTTTTACCCAGTATGTAGTAAGTCCAACAAGAGAGAGCACAGTTTTAGACAGTTTTAGGAAATGAAGATGGGCAAGTGGAAGGAGTGGCAGTGAGAGCGCATTTTGGTAGTAGTGATCATAATTCAGTCAGTTTTAACATAATTATGGAAAAGGACAGAGATAGAACAGGAGTTAGAGTTCTCAATGGGAGCAAGGCCAATTTTACTAAACTGAGGAGTGATTTAGCGAAGGTGGACTGGAAACAGCTACTTGAAGGCAAATCGGTGTTATAATACTGGGAGACATTCAAAGGGGAGATTCAAGGGGTTCAGGGTAAACATGTTTCCACAAAGAAAAAGGGTGAGACGGCCAAATCTAGACCCCCATGGATGTCAAAGAGCCTACACGGCAAGATATGGCAGAAAAGGAAAGCTTACGTCCAACATCGAGAACTCAAGACGACAGAAAATCGAGGGGAGTATAGAAAGTGGAGGGGTGAAATCAAAAAGGAAATTAGGAAAGCAAAGAGAGGGCATGAAAGAATATAGGCAAGCAAAATCAAGGTGAACCCAACGATGTTTTATCAATACATTAAAAGTAAGAGGATAACTAAGGAGAGAGTAGGGCCCATAAAAGACCAAAAAAGGTAACTATGTGTAGCAGAAGATACTGGTATGGTTCTTAATGAATACTTTGCATCTGTCTTCACAAAAAAGGGGGACTGTAGTTAAGGAGGAAGAGTGTGAAGTATTGGATGTGATAAACATAGGGAGAGAGGAAGTATTAATGGGATCAGCATCCTTGAAAGTTGATAAATCACCAGGGCCAGATGAAATGGAGCCTAGGCTGTTAAAAGAAGCGAGAGGGGAAATAGCAGAGGGTCTGACCATTTTCCAGTCCTCATTGGTTACAGGTGTGGTGCCGGAGGACTGGAGAATTGCTAACGTTGTACCTCTGTTTAAAAAGGGAGCGAAGGATAGACCGAATAATTACAGGCCAGTCAGTCTAACCTCAGTAGTGGGCAAATTATTGGAATCTATTCTGAGACACAGGATAAATTGTCACTTAGAAAGGTACAGGTTAATCAAGGATAGTCAGCATGCATTTGCTAAGGGAAGATCTTGTTTGACCAACTTGATCGAATTTTTTGAAGTAACAAGGAAGATAGATGAGGGTAGTGCAGTTGTTGTGGTCTACATGGATTTTAGCATGGCTTTTGACAAGGTTCCACATGACAGACTGGTTAAAAAAAATAAAATCCCATGGGATCCAGGGAAATGCAGCAAGGTGGATACAAACTTGGCTCAGTGGCAGGAAACAAAGGGTAATGGTTGACGGGTGTTTTAGCGACTGGAAGGCTGTTTCCAGTGGCATTCCACAGGGCTCAGTACTGGGTCCCCTGCTTTTTGTGGTGTATATTAATGGACGTAAATGTAGGGGGCATGATCAAGAAGTTTGCGGACGACACAAAGATTGATAGATAGTGAGCAGGATAGCTGTAGGCTGCAGGAAGATGTTGATGGTCTGGTCAGATGGGCAGAAAAGTGGCAAATGGAATTCAACTTGGAGAACTGCGAGGTGATACATTTGGGCAGGTCAAACAAGGGAAAGGAATACATGATTAATGGGAAAATACTGAGAAGTGTAGAGGAAGTAAGGGACCTTGGAGTGAATGTACACAGATCCCTGAAGGTGCAGGACAGGGTCGATAAGGTGAAGGCGGCATATGGAATCCTTTCTTTTATTAGCCAAGGAATAGAATACAAAAGCAGGGAGGTTATGCTGGAACTGTATAACTCATTAGTTAGGCCACAACTTGAGTACTGTGTGCAGTTCTAGTCACCTCATTACAAAAAGGATGTAATTGCACTAGAGAGGGCACAGAGGAGATCTATGAGGATGTTGCCAGGACTGGAAAAATGCAGCTCTGAGGAAAGATTGGATAGGTTGGGATTGTTCTCCTTGGAACAGAGAAGGCTGAGGGGAGATCTGATTGAAATGTACAAAATTTTGAGGGGCCTGGATAGAGTGGCAGTGAAGGGTCTATTCACCTTAGCAGAGAGGTCAAGGGGCATAGATTTAAAGTGATTGGTAGAAAAATTAGAGGGGAGATGAAGAAAAACTTTTTCATCCAGAGGGTGGTGGGGGTCTGGAACTCATTGCCTGAAAGGGTAGTTGAGGCAAATACTCAACTCATTCAAAAGGAGTCTGGATATGCACCTCAAGTGCCATAAACTGCAGGGCTATGGACCAAATGCTGGAAGGTGGGATTAGAATAGGTGGATCATTTTCAGCCGGCACAGACACGATGGGCCAAGTGGCCTCTTTTTCTTCCTTAAACTTTCTATGATTCTAAGTGTCGCCAAGGGCAGAATGTAGGAGGAAATCCAGGGGAGAGCCTTAGGGGTGTTTGGAGGCAATGGTGATGGGGTGGGAAGAGAAGCGAAGCCACTGCTAGAGATGCTCTAACTTTGATTGGACAGATAAGTGTGGAAGCAAATGAGGATAACTCAACAGAGCTAAACAATGGAACAAAAACATTGAATGAGGAATATGAGGTTGATCATCTCAAAGAATGCAGAGAGATCGAGGAAAAATGCATTGTGGTTTCAATTACAGGATATCATTTGTGACTTTGCTTAGTGTTGTGGCAGGAATGGAAACCTGATTGAACAGACTCAAGCACGAAGTTTCAGGAAAGATGGAAGCAGGCAACATGTTCAAGAACTCTAGAGACGGAAAGAGGGTTGGAGATGGGTGGTAGCTTGTGAGGTCAAGAGTACTTTCTTTCTTGAAGAAGGTGCTGGCAGTTTTGAAAGGCAGGGGAGATTACCCGAGAAATAGGAGCCAATTACAATGTCAGCTAGGATGGGGACCAGAAAGGGAAGACTCAACATTTAAATATCTGCATAAGTTCATGTTTACACCTAAAACCGCAATCTCAAGATGACATCGATATCACTTTTGTTTTGGAAAAGTAATACCCCGTTCCTTATTTTCCCAAATATTTTTCTTGAGCTAAATATCAGCAGGCATACACAAATGTATCCCAATGTAAACTGCTCATTCAATTTCTCCCTCCCACCCAGTGCAGTCAGTTATCTGGTTACTCCTCACAGTAGGCCAGTTGAGATTAACAACCAGCAAAGTGAGGGACTGAACTTGTGTTCCAACACATCATCACCCAGCATGTTTATGCTCCAGTAGTGTTAAAACACAAGAAAATTGAGCCATTTTTAAAAAATGACAAGTTTTCTGTATCACCAAATATTTCTTTAATTTTTTTCTAGTTTGTCTGCTTAGGCCAATACCTGGTTACCAAAAGGCAGGTTCAAAGTGGCAATAAAAGCAATACACTGCAGATGCTGGAAACCTGAAATAAAAACAAGAAATGCTAGAAATACTCAGCAGGTCTGGCAGCATCTGTGGAGAAGAAGCAGAGTTAACGTTTCAGGTCTGTGACCCTTCTTCAGAACTGGTAAATGTAAGAGTTTGCAACGCTAACGGATGTAAGTCCCTGACTCGCCTGTTTAAATTGAATGACACCTAAAGATGAAAATATTGTGGAATCAACAAAAAGCCCCACTCTTGACCGTATGTTGAATGACCTTCACTTCATGAAGCAGCTGTAGTTCGGCCAAGGATACTTCCCCAAGTAACTCCTGCAGTAGTGTCCTGGAGCTAATAAGATTGGCCTCTAATAATTACAACCATCTTCTTTTGCATCAGATACATTTCCAGCCACCTGAAGGTTTTTCCCTTTGCATTGCTAGGGCTTTTTGGAGCCACACTTGGTTGAATTCTTGATTTTGAGGGCAGTTACTCTTGCCTCTTCTTTGGCATTCAGATCTTGTGGAACCTGAACTGAGCATCAATAAGCAGGTTATTAGTGAATGGATGTTGCTTGATGGCATCACTGATGACTCCCAAGAGGTTAACAAGGAAGTAATGGCTAGGTTAGAATTATTGTGTTTTTATGGAGAGGACATGTTTGGGTAATCTTCTACATAGTCTGGCAGGTGCCCATGTGATAGATCTACTGGATGAACTAATTAAGGAACTGGTTAGCTCTGGTGCACAGATCTTCAGCACTACAATTAAGATATTGTCATGGTCTATACCTCTTCTCTGTCTTCTGCACTGAATTGCCTCTTAATGTCACTTGGAGTGAATGGTATTGGCTAGGCACTAGCATCCGTGATGCTTGGACCTCAAGAACATTTGTCATTTTTGGCTGAAGCTGCTTGCAAGCTCCAGTCCCATCTCTTGCACTTTCATTCTGGGATTTATCGTGGGGATATTCATGGAGCCAATTCCTCCTCCTGTTAGTGAACTGGTTGTTCACACTATTCTTGACTGGATGAGACATCACTTAGCTCTGTCTACAGTTTACTACTTTTGGTGTTTAGCACATAGGTTTCCCTGTGTAGTAGCTTCACTCAGTTGATACCCTATTCCAATGGATGCCTTTTGCTGCTATGGCACCCACTTGCACGCTCCCCAATAATTTCGGTCGTGGTCTCCCAGCTTGATGGTGATTCAGAAGTGAAGGATGTGCTGGGCCACAAGGTTACAGACAGGTCTAAAAATTCTGTAGTTACTGAACATCCACAGCATTTCTATTGTCCAGTGATAGATCTGTCCTTAGTTTGTCCCACTTAGCATGTGTTACGACCAGGTGAGGAAGGAGTCTCAGGCTGCCCTTTCGCCTCTGGTCTGACCGCAACAGAGTTTATTCTTTTAACACAGTAATTTAGTTTACCACCTCAGTGAGCACTTGCTCCTGTTTCTCTAATTATATGTACAAGTGAACCAGACAGGTTTTCCTAAGTTTAAACAAGAAAGATGTAAGTTTATTAACCTTATCACTCAGAACCAGATACAATTACTAAAATATCCACGCACCTATGCTCACATTCATACGAGAGGCGCGCGCGCACACACACAAATAGATTAGAGGGGAAAAACAGAGTTGGAGGTTGGAGTAGAGTCCTTCATAAAAATGGAATTTAAATACTGAGTTTGTGTCTTTAGTTGAGATTAAACTCTTGAAGTCCTCACTGGGCCATGTGCACAATTCGGGTTTGCTTCTCTGGTTTCAGAAGGCCGAAGAGAGGCTTTATCCGTCCTCTTTGTTGCTGTCTGTGAAGATCTGTAGATTTGATGTTTAGTAACTGCCATCGAGGCTTCCCTGGGACTTTGCCGGAGAGAGAGAGAGAGAAAGAAATAGAGGTCCTTTCTTGAAGTTCAGTTACTGTCTTTCTGAGGCACAATTCACAAACTCAGTTACACAGGCAGTCATCTCATGTGACCACCTCTGTTTGAAACAGCACCTCCTGGAATGATGTTTGAAATTCAAGGCTGTTCAGACATACTTAGTAGGAGGGGTTTGGCTCTTTCAAAGTCAATGAGTGTCAATAGCTTTTGATGATCAACATTAACAAAACCATTCTAGGTAACTGAATCAGAGAGCACCCCCATTGTTCTGGCTAGACTGGGTAATCACCTCTGTCCAATTGGCCTTTGGCTTTTCATGTGCAAATTCGTGCGTGGCCATCTTTAGCTGCTCTATTCTGCTTTTTAAAAAATTGTTTGTAATAATATCCAGTAAAAGTCTCCGGTAAAGTTCCATATGACGAAATTAATACTTCCATGTGGCATGTGGGATTTCCATTACACATGGTAATAGTACCGTAGTACATGATGAAACATGTCATCACTGAAGACAAGACATGCCTTCACAAGAATCCTGATAGTCACTCCTACCAGTGCTATGGCAGTGGTGAACAACTTGTTTTTCTCAGAGCTTGCAAGTGATGTTCAACATGGAGGAGCACTGATTTGCCATTTGAGAAACACCAGTAGGTAGGGATCAGCAGTGGGGTTTTCTTGAACTTTAGAACACCGCCCGCTTAAGAAAAATCTAATACAAATACAATAACCAACATAGGAACAAAGTACAGTATGTGACTTTCAGAATGTAATTTTCTAAAAATGAATTACCTTGCACACCTCTCACTACTTACTCTATTAATATCTCATAACTGGAATGGCAATATACCTCCATTTGCAGTTCTGGTGTAAATAGGCAAGTCTTTGGCAGCTCTTCTGAGAATTTCTTGCTGTGCTTCTGGTCTTTCTTCCCGATCATACTGTTCCTTATCGGTTTTGACCAATCTGAACTGCAAGAAAATGGACTGCCATTACATTCAGTTCTAAAATTTGCCATTATCTTTTTCCTCAGGATTCACTTCAAATTACTCCAAATTTCAACCATATTTCCGCTTGCGTCATTATTATATCTTTCAGCAAACCTGCTCACAAACTAATTTTTTGAGACCTCACCAATTCCTTAGTATAATTCTACAACCTATTACACATTAATCTGGTAGTGAGAAACCAGCAATTACAATTTCATTTAGTTTCCCATAAAGATGCAATATATAATCTTCCAAGCACAATATGTAATATGATGCTTCATATAACACAAACATTCAGGAACCCAACATCTTGTTACATTCATTCACTATAATATGTCTATCTCATGCCTGGAGCATTTATTGGTAGAATACATTGCTGTCTGCTTTATTTTTTCATTATTACAGTCACTGGTTCAAATGTAGTTACTAAAATATTGATGTTGGCAACTCTTCAGTCTACCAGCATCCACTTGCCTTGACTTTGACACCAATCTCTCAAGCTAAGTCTGAAGTTTGGAACATTGGCATACTGCTCAACTCCATTTCTATTCTATTAACAAGATCATTTTCTTTCATCTCTGCCAGTGAAATATTGGGTTAGTTTTTGTTCCCACTATTTCATTAAAACTACTTTTTCAACCACTACACCTGGTCCTCCGGCATGTCTTTCTAAAGTCCCTCTCTGACTTGCCACCTCTTCCGGATTTCAAAAGTCTCCTAAATTCCTTTCTCTTCAACTTTAATTTTGCTCAGTCTCAAATTTTCCTCTTTTATTCCTTCCTCTTGCTTGGCATCCATTGTTTTTTCTCCAGTCCAAAAAGTGCTCAAAGAAGTGTCTCTGTATACGAGGAACACGAGAAGCGTTGCAATATAAATTGTATTTACGTTTCGTAAAACAGATTTATTGAATAGTAATTCTAGGGGTGACTTGCAAAGCAAATTTCTGTCAATTAATCAATTATAGGAGATTAGAATTTCCAGCATGCTGAGATCCAGCAAAAAGATGACAACCAACATCACACTACTAGCACAACGTGCTAGTGGGAGAGGGAAATTGTGTCCATTATGGATCATTATTCAAGATGGAAAGGAAGCAGATTCCTTTTTTTAGTGGTGGTGTTTCTACAGCATTCGAGTTTTTTAAAATTTATTCTCAGGACATGGGCAATAGCAGCAAGGACACATTTATTGTCCATCCCTAGCTGCCCTAAAATAACAGTAATGGGCTTTCTCCTTGAACTGTTGCAGTCCTTGTGGTAATAGTTAGTTGTTTTATAATTAACCACTTGAGAGTATTAAGCAACAAATCACATTGTGGGGCTGAAGTCACATGTAGGCAAGACCAGATGGGGATAGCAGATTCCCTTCCCCAAAATACATTAGTGAACAAGGTGGAATTTTACAACTATTGCGGCAGCTTTCATGGTAGTTTTTCTGGGGATAGTCCACAAAGTACCACATTATTAAATTCAATTTCACAACTGCCTGAGGTGGGATTTGAACTCATGACCTCTGGATTGTTGGACCGCTGAAGACTACCATCCAAAAGACAAGTTTCATTGAGTAAGATGATTTACAGTTTTGCACCATGTGCATTTGCACTGAAAAGAGCAGTTGTTACCTTGAAAAAGGAGTTCTTAGAAGAACTAGCAGACCTCGGCATTTTGGGCAGCGCACTCTGCCCGTTGTCTGAAGAAACAACTGGAATGGGTGGAAACAGTGGGTTTACATGTGGAGGAGAATGGGAATATGGCTGGGATCTTACTGCTGATAGGTTATTACATGTTATTGTTCTTGCTGCTGATTGGTCAGCTATTGTGTCTTGTGGGTAAGTCGATACATACTGTTGTTATGGTTGGGGTACATTGGCTGCAAAGCAGGTGGTGCTGTGTTTCTTGAGCAGGGGTAGCCAGGTATCACTGTTGAGTAGGCCACTGTCTTGGGGGTGGTGTGATGTTGATAGATCTCAGTCTCCCTGATGGATCTTGCATGCCAATGTGTAGTGGATGAGATGAGTTTGGAATTGGACCATTTGATGTGGTGGTTTTTGAGGTGAGCGTGCTCGACGATGGCTGACTTGTCCCACTCACTGTGTTTGAAGCAGGCTTGATGTCCCTTGATATAAAAACAAAAATTGCTGGAAATACTCAGATCTGGCAGCAGCTGTGGAGAGAGAAGCAGAGTTAATGTTTCAGGTCAGTGACCTTTCATCAGAACTGGCAAAAGTTAGAAATGTAATAGGTTTTAAGCAAATAAAGAGGGGGTGGGGAAAGAGATAACAAAAGGGAAGGTGTTGATAGGACAAGGTCACAGAGAATAACTGACCAGGTGGTCATGGAGCAAAGGCAATTGGTATGTTAATCGTGTGCTGAAAGACAAAGCGTTAGTGCAGAGAGGGTGCATCTGCTCTGATGATGCTACCTTCCACGACAGCGCTTCTGATGTCTTCCTTTTTCCTCAACCAAGGATTCCCCCCTGTGGTTGACAGGGCCCTCAACCGTGTTCAGCCTATTTCCCGCACCTCTACCCTCACCCCTTCCTCCCAGAACCGCGAAGAGTTCCCCTTCTCCTCACTTTCCACCCCACCAGCCTCCACATCCAAAGGATCATCCTCTGCCATGTCCAGCGTGATACCACTACCAAATGCATCTTCCCCTCCCTTCCCATGTTAGCATTCCGAAGGGATTGTTCCCTCCACGACACCCTGGTCCACTCCATTACCCCCAACACCTCATCCCCTTCCCACGGCACCTTCCCATCCAATCGCAGGTGGTGTAATACCTGCCATTTTACTTTCTCTCTCCTCACTATCCAAGGCCCACAAACACTCCTTTCAGGTGAAGCAGTGATTTACTTGTATCTCTTTCAATTTAGTATACTTTATTCGCTGCTCACAATATGGTCTCCTCTACAATGGGGAGACCAAATGCAGATTGGGTGACTGCTTTGCATGACCCTGAGCTTCCAGGCTTTCAGTTGCTTGCCATTTCAACAATACCCCCCCGCTACTCTCATGCCCACATATCTGTCCTGGGCTTGCTGCAGTATTCCAGTGAACATCAACGCAGGCTCAAGGAACAGCATGTCATTTACCGATCCAGCACGCTACAGCCTGCCGGACTGATTGAGTTAAATAATTTCAGAGCATTTTTTGTTTTTTATTTTAGTTTGTTTCATCTTTCATTTTTTTTTAACCATGTGCCTGCCCACTGTTTTTTTTTCATGTTTGTGTTTTAGGCCAGGGCTGTTCATTTTTCTATTAACACCCTCTCTGCACTAACGCTTTGTCTTTCAGCACACGATTAACATACCGTTTGCGTTTGCTCCATGACCTTCTGGTCAGTTATTCTCTGTGACCCTGTCCTATCAACACCTTCCCTTTTGTTATCTCTTTCCCCACCCCCTCTTTATTTACTTAAAACCTATTACATTTCTAACTTTTGCCAGTTCTGATGAAAGGTCACTGACCTGAAACGTTAACTCTGCTTCTCTCTCCACAGCTGCTGCCAGACCTGATGAGTATTTCTAACATTTCTTGTTTGTATTTCAGATTTCCAGCATCTGCAGTATTTTGCTTTTATGATGATGTTCCAGGGGTCTAATGGATAGGCTGAGGCCCGTTTCTCCGATGTAGCTGACCAATCAGTAGCAAGAACAAGTAATGAACTATCAGCAGTAAGATCCTACCCACATTCCCATTCTCCACACACAAACCCACTCTTTCCACCCATTCCAGTTATTTCTCCAGATGATGGGCAGAGTACGCTGCCCAAAGCATTGAGGCCTGCCAGTTCTTCAAAGAACTTTTTTTCAAAGAAACAACTGCTCTTTTCAGAGCAAATTCACATGGTGCAAAACCATAAATCATCTTACTCAACGTTACCGCTCTCCTCATGAAAACCTTCAAACAAGGTAAATTGCATTTTTTGACTTACCTTAATGTGGAGCCCAGAAGAGCAGAAGCACTCCTTCTGGCTCCACATTAAACTGACCCCTTTCCTACAGGCTTGCATAAAGCCTTTGACTGGTGTCTGAGCTAGCTGGTCTTGCTGCCCCCTGTTATATAGAAGAAATTTCTTGTTCTGATACAAAAATCAGGCCTAGAAATATGGAAACTCACCCAGCTTAAGATTTGTACATGTTTTTAAAAAAAGTTTCAGTGGCAGCATCAACTCCTCTTTCATTACTAAAATGAAATCTATCGGTCTGCATTCATCTGAAGGGAGCAGAGACCCAGGCCCCAATATTTACAGCAAGATGGAAGGGAGTAGGAGAGTGTTGGGAAAGCCTGGCAAGGCCAAGGATACAGAGGTCCACCTGAATTTAACGGCAGGCCACGATAAATTACTTTTTTTGCCCGTTTTCCGCAATTTGACAAGCTGCTGGCTGCCAGGCTGGAAAACCAATTCCAGGGTACCACAGCTGGGAATCCTTGGGAACAGTCTCCAGCAATCTCCATTGTGGGGCAGCCTTCAGTCGGGAGGGGGTGGGTGGGAGGGAATCTCAATCATGGGAAAGGCTTCAGATCAGGCTGGAGTAATGGGGCTCGATGACTATGATAGAGACTAGAGAGAAGCTGTGTTTCGCAGAAGGGTGGCTAAAGGTTTGTTTGAGAAACCGGGGTTTGGGGGCGGGGGGAGCACTCTTGAACTTCCTGGCCCACAAGGAGTGCTATAAAAACCTTCTGGAGCCAGCAGCTCCCGGTTCTATTGTGCTGCCAGGTTTCCCGAGCTCTGGGAAACCAGGCCCAGGCCAGCAGCAGCTAAATTTAAAATCAGGCTTATGCTCAGAGAGTCTGTTTTAAATATAATAAAGTATCCTGCCTCTCCAAAACAGACACATGCATGCTTCACAAACTGATGCTGCAAAAATGGCAATGGGCATGTATGCGCGATTTGAGGACATGTCCCCTTTTTTTTTTTAAGGTCAACTTCAAACCAAACCTCCTTCCACCCATCATGGTGGTGAGGTAAGGTGGGTGGTGGGATGTTGTGCATCAACAACAAAGCCCCAGTTTTATTTTTCTGGATCCACCAATTTGCCACTTACGTTCAGAGAATGCTCCCTGACTGACCTTGTAAACATCTCAAGCTGACCTAGTCTGCCAGAGTGCTTACAACAGAACCCTTATGCAAGCAAACTGATGTGCAGGATCAGCTCAACATCAGTTTTTCACGAATACCTTTCTGTTACAGCTGTTAAACGATCAGAGTTCCAACAGAAACCACCATATGCATAATGAACAGAAGTCAGCTACAGGTTACTGCATATTTGTGAGGCAGAGAAACACCTTGTTCGCTCTGTGGAGCTCAAGTCAAGGTAAAAACACTTCAAGGCATGGGCGATATTCAGTAGGCTACTGTAGTCAAAAAATGTCAAACTAACAACTAGATCTATTAAACCAGTTTCATAATGAAGATTCTTCTCATCACTTCTTCATAACTTAAAAGGAGTTGAGAATAAAGTACTTCAGAAATTCAGTTGCATAACCCAGAATATTTACTGAAAAGACTTGCATTTATATAGTGCCTTCCAAGACCACAGGACATCCCAAAACGCTTTATAGCTACAATTTTACCAGACAAGCTATGCAGAATTTGAGTTGAGACTCCCTATTTTTCTAAATTTTAATCTCTATCTGCACCACCTCCAAATGAAAATATACATTAACAGACTGCAATAGCTGCCCTTGAGAATTCATATGTGGAGATCCGACTGGCAGGACTGGAGTAGGCCCACTAGATTGTGGCTGCTCTCTAAACAGATATTTGAGTAATTGAGTTTCTGCAGCTCACTAAAACTGGAATCTTGTAGTGCAAGTATCCATAATTTCCTGGCTATATTTTTTTCCACTGGTTTAAGGGGTGTAGCTTCTTGCTTTTCCAATTTGCAAATTACAGGAAATTTGTGTGGCTCAGATTCTTTATTGTCTAAATGATTACTCTTGTGGATTAGCCAATTAGAGTGCTCCAAGTCAAAGAGAATCACAGATTTACAATTACTGCACTTCAAACTGCAACAGCTCAAACTAACCTTTCTTGTTAGGATTTCACCGTCACTGAATGACACGGTGCTTTGTTTTGTTACACTACAGGGCATGCATTTAAATGGTCCATTTCCAACAATGGACATAAAATACATATACATAACTAGAACAAACAATACCGACCCATTTACTGCAGGTAAATTTGTTGAATGACACACTTGCTATCAGAAAATCTGATTATAATCCGGTATTTGATGAAATTGTGTTCTTCTCCTAAATGGCCTAGTTCAAATTTTCAGACCATGTCCCTTCATTAAGGATTCTCCCACCAGAGGAAATGATTTCTCTATCTACCCTACCAGATCTTTTTTTTTTAAAAATATTTTAAACATCTTGATTAGATTATCCCTCAACCCTCAAAACTTATGGGCATACAAGCCATTTTTATGCAACCTGTCCTTATAATTTAACCTTTTAAGCCCTGGTATCATTCTGATGAATCAGCATGGCACACCTTCCAAGGCCAGTAAAACTTTCCTGAAGTTTGGTGCCCAAATCTGAATGCAGTTCTCCAGAAAGGGTCTTACCAAGGCTCTGTACAATTGAAGCATTGCTTCCTCACTTATAAGTTCCATCCTTCTTGAGATAAAGGCCAATATTATATCAGCTTTTCGATTACTTTCGGTATCTGTGATGTGTACCTGGACACTCAAGCTTCTTCATTCCCCTCTCACCATTAAGAAATTATGATTTTCTTCCTCAGATCCAATGGGGATAACCCCACACTTCTCTCCACATTGAGCTCCATGTGTCATAGTTTTGCCCACTCACTTAGTCTTTGTATGTTCCAAAGTAACTTCCTACACCAATCCACAATTTACTATGACTCCCAATTTATTGACATCTGCAAACTTGGATAGATAATTCTATTCCATTATCCAAGTCATTAATATACATTGTGAAAAGTTGAGGCCCCAGTACAGATCCCAGGGGAAAACCAGTTGTCACATCCCATCGTGCAGAGAACAAATCCTTTATCCCTCCCACTCTCAGTCTCCTAACTATCAGACAACATCCATAGACACTCCTCTATCTAACATACTAGTGAGCTCAAAGAATTCAACTAGATTAGTCTTATGAAAGAGGGTGCCCAGCACTACTCAAATCTGAAACTCAACATCAATTTAAATTTATATAGTGCCTTTAATGTAATAAAAGATCCCAAGATGCTTCACAGGAGCGTAATCAAACAAAATATGACACTGAACCATATAAGGAGATATTAGGACAGGTGACCAAAAGGTTGACCAAAGAGGTAGGTTTTAATGAACTTCTTAAAGGGGACAATAGTGGCAGAAAGGGGAGGTTTAATGAGGAAACTGTAGAGCTTAGAGCTGAAGCAGCTGATATCATGACCACCAATGATGGAGTGAAGGAAATTTCAGGAGTACAAGTGCCCAGAATTGGAGGTATACAGAGTTCTCAGAGGGTTTTAGGGCATGAGGAGGTTCCAGAGATAGAGAAGGGCGAAGCCATGAAAGGATTTAAATGTGAAGGTGAGACTTTTAAATTTGAGGCATTGCTGGACCAGGAGCCAACTTAGGTCATCGAGCACAAGAGTGACGGGTGAACGGGACTCGGGGAGAGTTAGGATATAAGCGGCAGAGTTGTGGATGGACTGACGTTTCCAGAGGAAAGATGATGGGAGGCCGGCTTCACAGCATTGGAATAATATTTCATCACAGATGAAATTTATGAACGTCAACAAGCAAGTTAATAGACTCAGTTGCAAAGAACATTAGAACAGTGTTTTACTCCACCTCTCTATCCCCTTCTCTTGCAGCCTTATCACGATTATCTTGTCAATAACTTTTCTTGCATGTTGTCTTGGTCACAATGGCTTAGATTTCGCGGTCAGCAGTGAAGTGATGGCACTCACCGCTGACCTCAAAGAAAGCTGCCCACAAAGATCTAGCAATCTCTGTAGCGTGGATTTTCCCTTTCCTGACATTACTTTGATTCCTGCATCAGCTCAAGGGGATCTCCCATGTCCAGCAACAGTGATGTCAAGTAGGCTAAGCAACCAATCACATTGAGGAATTCTCACAGACAGCAAACAAGGAAGTAAAAGCCATTGATTATCCTTCACTTTTCTATCATTTTACAGGTAGTGAAATAAAGATTGGGACATACACACGGGATTAAGGTAGAGGCTGAAATATCAAATTAAAAAAAAATAAAATCTATGGATTTATCATAATGAAGAAATTATGACTTAGTACACCATTAAAAACCCGTTTACACCTCATTCCAAAAGGCGCACCTTTTCCAAGCATTTTTACAGCGAGACTAAAGAGTAAAAGTGGAATTTACATCAGTATAATTGATTTCAGAAGATTTCTGCCTCTGGGGACTTAACAGCACACTGTGGAGAAACAGAGAATCACCGACAGCAACTTCTAGGGTCCACATGTGCCAGATTCTGTATTTCCGTATTTAACTGTGAATGTGCGGATGCCAGAAGTTGTTGTCAGTTTCACAGACCTAACTATGGCGAACGTAGACAGTTTTGTCGTCTTTACAACAGCAAAATCCTGGCCACTATCTTGATTGCTCTCCCATCTACAGGGCTCCCTAATGTGCATATATTATGCTGCATTAACAAATTGATTCTATCATAAGACTAAAGGATCAAATCAAACATTCTTGCTCTCTGCAGTAAATAGTTTTGTGGGGAAAAATAATGCAGTTATTTTAATCATTGAACAAAATGGATTAATGGCTATTATAGCAAGATTGGGAGGGGGTCAATACCACATAGCTTAAAAAGACATTTTGCTCCGTTTTCTCGTCCTCTTAACTTCGAACCCTTTTCTCTACTTAACTGAAGAACAACTTAACTATAACAGTTGATTCAGATCCAGTTAATGAACTGTCACAAAGTTTTCAAAAAATTGGTTCATGTAGCTTTGTTACAGATTTCCATGTAAACAGTAGGGAACTGTATAAAATCAATTTAACTTAATGCAAGTAAGCTTTTGAATTTATGTCCACTTTTGTTTCTTCCCTGTTTTCAATTTCTTCAATCATCACACCTTCTTAACTGAGCAGACGGGAAGGGAGCTCTACCTACCCCACATGGACTGCAGCGGTTCTAGAAGGCGGCTCACCACCACCTTCTCAAGGGCAATTAGGGATGAGCAATAAATGCTGTTCTAGCCAGCGATGCCCACATCCCATGAATGAATAATAAAAAACTAGTGCAGGCTGTGTGAACTCTTTTACTAAATTGAAAAATTTCCAATGGAGCCATATGTCCATTTACACAACATCGCCAAAAGCTAGTGGGATACAAAAAGTAGTCAAAAATGACAAGTGGAATATTGGCCTCAATGGGTTGGAATTCAAAGGGGTTTGGGGGAGAGTTATGCTTCAGTTGTACAAAGCCTTGGTCAGACCTCATCTGGAGCACTGCATTCATTGTTGGGTACTTTACTTCAGGAAAGATGTTTTAGCCTTGGGGAGGAGAGCAGTGCTGATTCACCAGAATTGTACCAGAGTTAAGAGGACAGATTGCACAAACCTGCATGAAGTGGTTTGTATTTTCTTGATTTTACAAGATTGGGAGATAATCTAATAGTTTCTTGATTTTACAAGATTGGGAGATAATCTAATAGTTTCTTGATTTTACAAGATTGGGAGATAATCTAATAGTTTCTCTGTACTGATCCTACTTCCTCTGGTGGAAAATCCAGGACAAGAGGGCATAATCTTAAAATTAAGAGCTAGCTATTTAGGAGTAAAATCAAGAAGCTTTTTTAACATTAAGAGTAATGGAAATTTGCAACTTTCTTAGAGGCTGATGTTGGGTTAATTGAAATTGAAATTAGCCAGGCCAATCTCAACTTGCTTGCACCTAATGAAGCAGCATGGGTTGATGCAACCTTAGGAGAGGATGAAAGACAGACCACAAAAATAAACCCTTCATTCAAACAGGTATTGAAATCAAAGATTTCCTTGATATGTCACCATTTTTGAGAGCACAAAATAACAGCATTCAGCAGTTACAAAGATTGAGGGTGTCGAACACAAGTCAGATGCGATAAGGATTAGAGGAATATGGCAGTATGACCGAAACAAAACTTGGACATGAGGAAAATAAACAGGGTGGGGAAAAAAGTCAAGCTGGAAATTACGCAGGAATGATTCCACAGGAGCAAATGACCAAGGAGGCCAAAACTAAGTCCAGACCAAGACAAACAAAATCAAACTGACTGAAATTGCACTGTGTTGAGCTCTAAAAATTGAGTTGAACAGTTTTAAGCTGGAAGTGTGCTTTGCAGTTTATAAAATATGCATGTTTACTGCCATTTAAAACTTGTAGCATTCAAAGAAATAAAACAGCTTGAAAAATTGCATATACTAAAAATACTTTCAACAATATATGCAATCTTGCTGAAATCATGTTCTATATATCACACTGAAATGTCATGCACTTTTCAAGGACTGGCAATGACCAGTCACAGAGATAATGTAATTCCTTAAAGTAAACTGAAATGCACTTTACAATGAATCATTGTACACAGTCCAGTGAAGATCAAGATTGCATTAATCAGATATTTAGAAAAAGCAAGTCACCATTGCACACCAGTAGAAGAGAGTTGACTTTAAACATCAAGGCTTCCACAACACAAAATCAGAGACCTATAGTGCCACAGGTTTAAAAAAACATAGAAACCATAGAAAAGTTACAGCACAGAAAGAGGCCATTCAGTCCATTGTGTCTGTGCCGGCTGAACAAACTAACCGCCCAATCTAATCCCACCTTCCAGCACCTGATCCGCAGCCTTGCAGGTTACAGCACTTCAGGTGTCGGTCCAAGCACCTTTTAAATGAGTTGAGAGTTTCTGCCTCCACCACCGATCTCTGGTCTTGGATTTCATTTAGGATCACGTTTTACCTTGCTGCTTTTTGTCTCATACATCTAACTAAAGTTGGTAGTCATGTTATTTTTGTGTGAACCTGACTGCATACATTAGATTTCAGAGTAAAAATAAAACCAAAATATTCAACATATATTGAACAAATAAACCTCAGCATTCCCCATTTAAATGCTGATGAAGGCTGTCATCTTTTCAGAAAAGACAGTATTTTTCACACCATTTTTCCCTCTTCTTCAACAACGTTTCTGCTCAGTATTACGAACACAGCTGCAAGTAACATTCCCACCGAGTACATTTCCCAATTGCTAGTAACAGAAATCTCAACATATAAAGCCACTTGATGATTGACTTATTGCTGGGCTACAGTTCCTGGGAACCAAATATCCTCTGTTGTCTCACCCAAGATGTCAGGGCGGCACAGTGGCTAGCACCGCAGCCTCACAGCTCCAGCGACCCGGGTTTGATTCTGGGTACTGCCTGTGTGGAGTTTGCAAGTTCGCCCTGTGACCGCATGGGTTTCCGCTGGGTGCTCCGGTTTCCTCCCACAGCCAAAGACTTGCAGGTTGATAGGTAAATTGGCCATTGTAAATTGCCCCTAGTGTAGGTAGGTGGTAGGAGAATTGTGGGGATGTGGTAGGGAATATGGGATTAATGTAGGATTAGTATAAATGGGTGGTTGATGGTCGGCACAGACTCGGTGGGCCAAAGGGCCTGTTTCAGTGCTGTATCTCTAAATAAAATAAAAAAATAAAATAAAATAATCAAACCTATCCAGACAATTCCTGCTGGAAGTGCACAGAAGCAGGAACCCTGGTTGAGTTCATATGTTGAGTTCATAACCCATATGCTGATGCCAACTGTAGTACTGAACCTGAGAAAACGTCTTTATTCATTGGGGAGATCTAGAGAGAATTTTCATGAGGAATTGAGATTTATTTATGCATCATTCTTATTAAATAGAAACAGAAATACATTTTTATGAAGCTGCATGGATACACTGATGCTTTAAAAAATTGATCTGCAGTGAGATATATACATATTTTCAAAACAGCATGTTATTTCAAGTGAAAACTGGGAAAAGAGTACTGATTATATGAATGTGCATTTTACAAATGAACATTCAAATCTCAAAGCACGCAGAATTCAGTACCATTTAAGAGTACTTTAATTATTTAGACTTCAAGAAGCTATATTACACAAAAAGTTGCAATAGTTCAGTTGGACAGTCTAGTATCTGGTTTCAGCTTTGTGAAGACAGTGGATAAAACACAAGCATCTGGTTCACTGAAATACAGTGCACTTCATCACCTTAAATTTCAATAACTATCTGGAGATTTAAACAGTCCAGATTTTACAGTCAGCAGTGAAGGAATAGCGTTCACCATTCACTATGCTGACAGCTGCCCAGTTATTGTGAAATTTTGAGCACAGACTTGCTGATATCCAGTGCAATACACTCTTACAGGGGGATCTGTGGTGTGTGAGGAGGACAAGCAACAGTGGGGTTATTCAACCAATTAGATGGAAGAATTTTCATCGAGACAGGCAGGGTGTAATTTTAAACACAATAATCAGGTGGGATGTTAAAATTTTCAAAATCTTAAATATGACCCCATCTTCCCACTTCCAGTTTTAATGAAGGCAGGATGAGGGTTGGGGTCGGGGGGGCAACCAACCTGCTCCCAGGAGGTGGGCTGACAGTTTAAATATTATGAGATCACCACCACTGACCCCGCCCCCTCACACCCCAAACGCAGCTACTGGTTCCCTACCTGCTTGAGGATGCGGCCTCCTACAGATCGTTTTCCCCCCACCCATCACGACCCTCCCCCCCGCCCCCTCCGGGCAGGGAGCTAAGCCTGTTAATCGGACTGGCTTCTGGGTGGGGAATCTGCTAGGAAAAGTAAAATATGTACTCTAATCAGGACTACCAGGTTTTCTGAACAAAACTCCTCCCTTATCTCTCACCAGGCTCATGGAACTTGCCCCAGTCAATATCAGAGCCGTAGACTCTAATTCAGGAAGTATAAACCGGAATTATAAATCAGGTTTAAATCATGTACAGAAAGCAAAGTAATGATTAGGAAAACAAAGGGATTAAAAAGAGCACGTGATAAAAGAGAAACAGACAGTAAAAATAAAATCTATAATAATAATACGCAGTTTTTATCTCTCCAGACGGTTTTGATTGGTCTGTTTAAAGGGTGCATCAATTGGTGGGTTTATTCGGTGGGCTGTGCCTGGCGCACGAGACTGCTGGATACACATTGTTTTTGTCTTTAGGGAGAGTTAGCAACAATGCAAACTACAGAGGATTAATGACCTTTTATTACATATTCTCTCATGCAGCTAAGAATCTTACAAGGAGGGCACTGACTGGCCAGCTGAGTGCAAAGGCTGTAGCATTAATTCAGAGTAATATGTTTATCTGACAGAGGTGAAAAATGTTCTTTCACAGAATAATAGAACAGTTACAGCACAGGAGGCCATTTAGCCATTTGTGTTTGTGCCAGCTCTCTGCAGGAGCAACTCACCTAGCCCCACTTGCTCGCATTTTCCCTGTAGCCCTGCGAATTGTTTCTCCTCAGATAATTATCCAAATCTGATCAAAGCAACAATTAAATCTGTCTTCACCAAACTCAGGCGGTGCATTCCAGATACTAACTATTCACTGCGTAAAAAACCTTTTTCTCGTTTCGCCGTTGCTGCTTTCGCCAATCAACTTAAGTTGGTGTCCTCTGGTTGTCGACCCTTCCACCAACAGGAACAATTTTTCCCTATCCACTCTGTTCGGACCCCTCATGATTTTGAATGCCTCTAACAAATCACTCTTAATCTTCTCTTCTCTAAGTAGAACAACCCCAGCTTTTCCAATCTGACCAGAAAACTGAAGTCCCTTATCCCTGACACCATTCTCGTGAATCTTTTCTGCACCCTCTCTTAATGCCTTCACATCCTTCCGAAAGTGCGATGCCAGAATTGGAAACAATATTCCAGCTGAGGCCAAACCACTGTTTTATAAAGGTTCATCATAACGTTTTTGCTTTTGTACCCTATGCCCCTGTTAATAAAGCTCAGGATCTCGTATGCTTTCTCAACCTACCATGCCACTTTCAACGCTAGAGCAAGTTACACACAAAAGCAAAAACTTGCATTTAAAAACTGCCTTTAAAATAATAAAATGACCCAAGGTCCCACAGAAGTATTAACAGAACTGAACATAGAGAAACAGGAGATATTAGGGCAGATGAGTAAAGGCTTGGTCAATAAGGCAGGTTTTAGGAATCGACTTAAGAGAAGAGAGAGGTAGTGAAGAGAAGTTTAAGGCAGGAATTCCAAAGCTTTGGGCCTGGGCAGCTAAAGGCATGACTATCAATAATGGAGCAATGAAAATCTGGGATGCTTAAGACAACAACATTGGACGAGTGTAGAGATCTCAAAGAGTGAAAGGGCTGGAGGAGGTTACAGTGATACAGCAGGGAGGGGACATGCAGGGAATTGAAAAGTAATGTGAATTTTAATATCAAGGCTTGATGGACCAGGTGGGATGACTGGTGGAGAACAAAAACAGCAGAAGGTAAGGGGATAAAAGCAAAATACTATGGATGCTGGAAATCTGAAATAAAAACAAGAAATGCTGGAATCACTCAGCAGGTCTGGCAGCATCTGTGGAAAGAGAAGCAGAGTTAACGTTTCGGGTCAGTGACCCTTCATCAGAAGGTAAGGGGAGCCTAACATAAAGTTATCCTGGCTGGAGACATTATTTCTGTGAGAGATGGGGATGGCAGGGGAGGAATGGAAGGAATGGGATGGGGATACCATGGGAGGGATGGATGAGATGATGGAATTGCTTAAGTGTGGGAAAATGGTGAGGATAATTATTTGATACAAATTATTCGAGAGCTATTTTTGGTGCTAAAAATTAAGATTCACCACATTTGAATGAAAAAGTTTTAGAAAAGCTGTCAAGTGAATTAAAAGAATACATCAGTGTTGATTCTATAGACAAACATGATGATAATCTATAGCCTCCAGAGTTTCTACACAATCTAACTCCAATGGGCATGCCACCTCACAAACTTAGACTAAAGGAAGGAGCAGTTATAATGTTACTACAAAACTTGAATCGTAAACAAGGACTTTGTCATGGAACAAGATTGGTAGTTTGGAAGCTGTTTTCTTCGATGATGGACGAAGGCAGATTGCAAGGTAAGAGGCCGGAATTTTATGCTGCCCCAGCGGGTCGGGTGGTGGCGTGGGGGCAGCGTAAAATTGAGCGGCAGGCTCCAGGAGGCCTACCTACCCCGCTTCCGCCTCCGGACAAGTTTACAGCATCGGGCGGGGAGGGGGAGGGGGGTTGGGGAACGGCCCACCCGCCCGAGGCCAATCAAGACCCTTAAGTGGTCACTTAACAGCCACTTAAGGGCCCTTGCCCGCCTCCACGGGTATTTTACCCATGGCAAGCAGGTGTGCTGGGGACATGAAAGGCCGCCCAGAGATAGCTGCTGGCCTTTCTGCGCCCCCCGGGGGGGGGGGGGGGGGGGGGGGGGGCATGGCAGTCGGGCACAGGGTGCCCGTCTGAGGGACACCCCCACCTCCCAACCCACCCCCCGGGACCCAAGACACCTCCCTCCCCCCAAACGACCACTCCAGCCTCACCAGGGAAGGACCGATCCCATTGGTGAGGCATTCCCCTACTTACCTTCCCTCCTCGATCCATGGCATCGGCTGGGCTGCAGTCCCAGCCGTGGCCACCGCTCCCGGTGGCGCTGCTGGGACTAACAGCTGCCGGCCTGCTGACTGGCCAGCAGCTCACTGAGGCGGGACCTCCTCCCTCAAGTGGGTGGAAGTCCTGCCTCAGGACAATTAAAGCCCGAGGGCCTGTAAGATACTGGACGGATCCCTGGGCTAGGCTGAAGCGGGTTCACCACCGACTTTCACATCGGAGTCTGGCTCCCATCCATCCACCATAAAATTCCGGCCAGAGTGTTTGTTCCTCGAATAATATTGAGCCAATTAGATGTAAACCTGCCTCTTGAACTCAGGAGAAAACAGTTCCCAATTAGACTTTCATATTCTATGACTATAAACAAGTCACAAGGCCAGACTCTTGACAAAATTAATATTTATGCTCCTAGCCCTATGTTTACATTTAGCTTTATGTAGCTTTTCCAGAAAGAAATTTTGATTCTGTTGAAGTCTTGGTAAAAGAATAATTAGAAATCCTGTAGCTAATGAAGGACTATTGCAAAAAAGATATAATTTGACCGCCAAAGTTTTACGGGTCTCAGCTAGTTAATTTAAATTTTAAAAAAATCTCTGACACTAATTAAATGCTGAAAGAATGAGACTCCACACTTGTAAAATTACATTTTCAGGGCCAGAGAAGTTGGTTGATAATAATTATGACTGATCACACCATTAAAAATTCACTTACACCTGAAAGCACCTGCCCTAACTTTTTCTGCCATTTTTAGTGGGTTAGCTATAGCAACTTCACACCCTTACATAGACTCAGCATTGAAATCAATCAACGAGATACTGTTATAGTGCAACATATGGAGCAGCAGGGTAACTCAGGCCACAAACTCTGGGTTTCTGCAATTAACTGCACACATGTGGACTCCAGAAGTTACTATCCGATTTACTCCATAATAAAGCTGAGCACCGAATACACTCACCATTATTCTCAACACAAAATCTGGGCCATTATTCTGCAAAATACTCACTTATTCATACATCCCTCAACATAAACACAAGCAGTCCATGTCTTTTTCAACCCCCTTCCTTTCTGTTAGCTTTGCTGATGTGCTATTGACACTGTAGTATTTGGTTGTTGCTATCCTGGCTCTGCATTTTATCTTAAATGGAGAAGTTAAGAATACCAGGAGGTTACCTTCAAACCATCTGCCCAGGCAAGTTCAAAATATTGTTCATCAAAACACCCACATCACAGTTTCTTTTTAATTGAAGGTGACTCTCCTCAGAGAAACTGTCAATTTGGATGCCCAAATTAAACCCAATTGATATTGGATAATCTGCAAGGTGAAGTCTAGAGATTAAATTTGCATTAACATGTTTTCTGATAGTGATGAGGGGTGTATAAAGGAGGAAATTTCAGTAGCAGTTGAGGTCACAGAATCACAGCATGATTACAGTATAGAAGGCGGCCATTCGGCCTGTCGTGTCTGCGTTGGCCCTCCAAAGGAGCAATTAATCTAGTGCCACTCCCCTGCCTTCTCCCCATAGCCCTGTACATTCTTCCTTTTCAGATAACAATCCAATTCCCTCTTGAATGCCTTGATTGAAGCTGCCTCCACCACATTCTCAGGCAGTGCATTCCAGATCCTAACCACTCGCTGCATGAAAAAATTTCTCCTCATGTCGCCATTGCTTCTTTTGCCAATTACCTTAAATCTATGCCCTCTTGTTCTCAATCCTTCCACCAATGGGAACAGTTTTTCCTTATCTACTCTGTCCAGACACCTCATGATTTTGAATACCTCTATCAAATCACCTCTCAACCTTCTCTTCTCCAATCTATCATAACTGAAGTTCTTCATCCCTGGAACCATTCTCATGAATCTTTTCTGCACTTCTCTAATGCCTTCACATCTTTCCTAAAATGTGGCGCCCAGAACTTGTTGCAATACTCCAGCTGAGGCCGAACGAGCATCCCATACAAGTTTAACATAACTTCCTTGCTTTTGTACTCTATGCCCTATTAATAAAGCCCAGGATGCCGTATGCTTTATTAATCGCGCTCTCAACCAGTCCTGCCACTTTCAATGACTTACGTACATATACATCCAAATCCCTCTGCTCCTGCATCCCTTTAGAAGTGTACCCTTTATTTTATATTGTCTCTTTGCTTTTCCGACCAAAATGAATCACTTCACACTTCTCTGCATAAAATTCTATCTGCAACTTCCAATCCGTCCATTCCATAATCCTTCGATGTCCTTCTGAAGTTCTACACTAACCTTCTCACAGTTCACAATGCTTCCAGGTTTTGTATCATCCACAAATTTTGAAATTGTACCCTGTACACCAACACCTAACACCGACCCCTGGGGAACTCCACTCCAAACCTTTCTCCAGTCTGAAAAACATCCATTAACTACTACTACTATTTCCTGTCACTCAGCCAATTTTGTATGTGTTGCTACTGTCCCTTTTCTTCCACGAGCTATAACTTTGCTCACATGTCTGTTGTGCGGCACTTCATCAAATGCCTTTTGGAAGTCCATGTACACCACATCAACAGCATTACCTTCATCAATCCTCTCTGTCACCTCATCAAAAAACTCCAGCAAGTTAATTAAACAGGATTTGCCCGTAACAAATCCACACTGGCTTCCCTCAATTAACCCGCATTTGCCCAAGTGGCTATTAATTTTGCCCCGAATTATCATTTCTAGGAGTTTCCCCACCAATGAGTTTATATTAATTGTTTGGCCTATAGTTGCTGGGGTTATCTTTACACCCTTTTTTGAACCAGCTTGTAACATTTACAACTCTCCAGTCCTCTGGCACCATCCAAGTCTAAGGAAAACTGGAAAATGATCTCCGCAATTTCCACTCTCACTTTCCTGACTATCCTTGGATGCATCTCACCCTGTCCTGGTGCCTTATCAACTTTAAGTACAGATAGCCTATCCAATACCTCCTCAATATCAATTTTAAACCCTTCAAGTGTCTGAATTACCTCTTCTTTCACCATGACCTGTGCAGCAGCATCTTCCTTGGTAAAGACAGATGCAAAGTAGTCATTTAATACCTCAGCCATGCCCCCTGCCTCCATGCATATATTCCCATTTTGGTCTCGAATTAGCCCCACTCCTCCTTTTACCACCCTTTTACTATTTATAGAAGACTTTTAGATTCCTTTTTATGTTAGCTGCCAGTGTCTTCTCATATTGTCTTTGTTTCTCTTATTTGCTTTTTCACTTCCCCTCTAAACCTTCTATATTCAGCCTGGTTCTCGGTTGTATAATCCACCTGACATCTGTCATAAGCACATTTTTTCTTCATTTTAATCTCTATCTCTTTCATCATCCAGGGAGCTCTGGATTTGTTTGCCCTACTTTTCTCCTTTGTGGGAATATACCTTGACTTTTACAACTACCTCTTCTTTAAAGGCAGCCCATGGTTGAGTTACTGTTTTGTCTGCCAACCTTTGATTCCAATTTATCTGGGTCAGATCCATCCTTACCCCATTGAAGTTGGCCTTCCCCCCGTTAATTATTCTTATTTTGGATTGTTCTTTGCCCTTTTCCATAGCCAACCTAACTAAACCTTATAATACAATGATCACTGCCCCCTAAATGTTCCCCTACTGACTTGACCCACCTCATTCCCAAGAACCAGGTCTAGCAGTACCTTCTTTCTTATGGGACTGGAAACATACTGTAGAACATTTTCTTGAACACATACTAGGAACTCTTTTCCCCTCTCTGCCCTTTACAATACTACTATCCCAGTCTATATTCGGATAAAGTCCCCTCATTATAACTCCTCCATTATTCTTGCACCTCTCTGTAATTTCCTTGCAAATTAGTTCCTCTACATCTTTCCCACTAATTGGTAGCCTATAGATTACACCGAGCAATGTAACTGCACCTTTTTCATTCCTTAGCTCTAGCCAAATAGAAGGACTTGCCAGTACTGAAGTCTCTCTGCTTGAATGTGTCCAAATCAGCATCCAGAATCAAACAAACTTGCAATCTGCATTAATCCCCCTTCGAGCCACTTTCTGGCCGATCCTATAGCCTATATGAAGCACGAAAAATAAAACATTCCTAATCTGTCAAGAGTCTTTATAAAAGTTTTAACTGTACCTAATTTATGGAAAATGAAATGAGAATGAGAAACTATCTTAAATCTTAAAAGAAGGTACGTTAAGTCTATTATTGAATACCCAATATTTCTAGAAAGAAAATATTTATTGACAAATAGTTGGATTTCAGACTTAACCTCTAATGTATTTAGATAGAATCTGATGCAGCTTGCCATTTTTATTGATTCTCTCAAAATTCAGACAGCAGTCGTTTATTGATAAATTCCCAGTCTCCATATTTAACAAAGCAAATTGATTTTCACTTCTTCATTAGAATTAGCATTTTCCAGAACTTAAGGAAAATCATAGAACTCAAATACATGTTCTCGAGCAAATGCAACACTCACCTCTTTTGATGGATTGGCTGGGGATGTAAAAATAGTCTTCCAATAGGACCACACAAACATGACAAAAGATAGATGGAACACCACAAGATAGACAACTGAAACAGAAGGAAAAAAGAGCATTTTAAAGTTAGCAAAAATTACAATGCACTGTTGTTGGCAATACATTTGTTGCAGAAATCCAAACTATAGCAGGATTATAGAACCACAGAAATTGACAACACATTTGGTGCATAGTGGCTGTGCCAGCTCTTTGCCAACACATTCTAAAAATAATCCTACTGCCCCGTGCATTCCCTCTGAAAATAATTATCCAAAATTCCCTTAAAAATGTAACATTCCATGCTCTAACAACTCTATAAAGAAATTTATCCCAAGACTTACATTTATGTAGCTCCTTTAGCATAGATGATCTAAAGTGCTTTACAGAAACCAAAAGGAAACAAAATTAGGATAAAGAAATGGAGGGGGAGTCTGGGGACCATAATTGAAAGTTTATTTAAAAAGATGGGTTTACTGTATTTTTTTTTTTAAGAAGTAGAGAGAGATGGAAGCACAGAGGGGTTTAGGGTGGGAGGTCCAAAGAGAAAGCCTGAGGTGACTGAAGGTCTTCCACCAATGAAGAGTGAGGGGGTTGGAAGGGGGTGCATGAAAGGTCAGATTTGGAGGACTGAAGGATATAAAGTAAAAGAGTGGGGAAAGGCACTGGAGGGATGGGAAGAGAAGTCATTGCTGGAGATATGCAGGCTGCATTTGGACAGGCAGGAGTTAAACCCCCATGCAATAGTAGTCCCACAAAGCTGGACAGCAGAGGAGAGGCAATGAAGGATGATTTTGTCTAATGCTGTGTGAAAGTCAAGGCGAAATAAAACACCAAGGTCAGTCATAAAGGATGTCACTCAAGACTATAGCTAGGTTAGTCTTGGTGCTGTAAGTAGGGTGGAAACTAGACTGGGCGGCACAGTGGTTAGCACCACAGCCTCACAGCTCCAGCGACCCAGGTTCAGTTCTGGGTACTGCCTGTGCGGAGTTTGCAAGTTCTCCCGGTGAATACATGGGTTTCTGCTGGGCGCTCCGGTTTCCTCCCACAACCAAAGACTTGCAGGTTGATAGGTAAATTGGTCATTGTAAATTGCCCCTAGTGTAGGTAGGTGGTAGGAGAATGGTGGGGATGTAGTAGGGAATATGGGATTAATATAAGATTAGTATAAATGGGTGGTTGTTGGTGGGCATAGACTCGGTGGGCCGAAAGGCCTGTTTCAGTGCTGTATCTCTAAATAAAATAAAATAAATAGACTGGAGGAATACAAAGAGTGAATTTTGGGGAGGTCATGTGCAGGTAGGACCTGACAATCTTAAAGGAAATGTAGATTAGAAATGAGGTGGTAGCTAGAGAGGACAGATAAATCAGTTTTTTGAGGGGCTGATGATGACAAAGTATTTGAGGGGGAGACTGATGCTGTCTGAAGAAAGGGAGCCCTTTAAAATGTTGGTTAACATGCAGACTAGGAGGCATAATTCATCAATCAAGAGTTGAGTGAAAAGGGGATCGAGGGAACAGGGGGTAGGTTTCATGAAGGTGATGTGCTTGGCGAGGGCAAAGGTTGAGAAGGGAGAAACTGCACAGTGATAGAGCATTTGCTGAAGTGGATGGAAGACTGTGGGATGTCACATGCATGGGGATGGGGAGAGCAAAAGATTATAGAAGAGATGTAACTGCACAGAATGTCACAAACTTGGAGATGAAAAATTCTATGGCTTCTTCACATCTCCCAAATGACAGCAGGGAGAATGTTTGAGGAAACGGTTGCCTCTTAGAACGTGAGAGCCAAGTTGTCCTTGCTTTCACGATTAGTTTGAAGCAGAAGGCAGTTTTGACCGAGGAAAACAAGGCATGGTACTTGCTGGGTATGACTCAGCTGCATCTGGCGAACAAGGCGGCTGGTTATGCACTCACCCTTCCAGTGAGGATTTTAAATCATCACTAACTCCCCCAACCAGAGAAAAATAATCTTTCCTTATTCACCCCATCAAAATTCTCCATAGCTTTTATGTACTTTCTATAATGTGGTGGCTGAAACTGCACACAGTACTCTAGATGTGGCCTAATCATTGCCTTACAGAAATCTATTACCCACGTGCTTTTGAGCACTGTCTCTATTTATAAACGATCCTAGAAAATTTTGTCTTAACCTTTCAAAATGTTAGTTGCAACATCCATTTAATTTTCCTATCTTTTCCCATTCATATTTCCAGACTGCACTCAAGAATAACATTCCTCATCAAAGTAAACATAGAAAAATAAGCAGTGTAGGAAGAGTTGACTATAAACAGACAAATCAGAACACTAAGCCCTCTGCAATCTGTGGAAGCCAACTCCCAGATGACAACTCCTAAGTCTTTTAATTGAGTTGTACCTCCACGTCTACAGCATTATATGGAAATCCAAACAGCAGAGGCTGATGCTGTACATATTTCAGACTTAAAAAGAAATTCTTACATAAGACTCTGATAATTCAAGTGTCCTTTGCAATGTACACTACCATAGCCTCTGGCAAGTCCATTTTCTCTATGGTACATAGGGACTTCTGGCACGACAGGAACCGATACAAATGTCAATTAAAATCTGGCACTGCAAATGCCACTATGCAAAGTAGTGGATTAACAACAAGGTGTCAAATATAATTCAGTGGTTTCTATCATATGCAATGGAAGTTTGTGAAATAAATCATTTTAATTGATGGGAATATAGGATCCATAGCTTGACAGAGTGTGTACACTTCAACACTATATATATTACATTTATTTTCAATGTAGTATATTAATTATAATGACCATGGGCAAATGTATTATAGCTCACCATAGTGAGCTACAATAATAACCTACTCCTAAGTGATCCTTAATCATCAGTAACTAGAAACAAAAATTAGATTTAATCCTTGAGAAATGATACTCTAGAATGAGCAAAGGAAGTTAATTCCTCTAGGTGGACAGTTTAACTCATTGACAAATAAGTAGTTCAGTTAATAAGGTTTAAGAGTCAGTTAAGCAGAGGTTAAATTCAATTTACTTCTATAACCACAATTGAGTTGATTTAGAAAATTTCATCTGAACAAAAATTTGTATTGACCCAGAGGGAATAAAACAGGAGAAAGCCTTTCACCAAAAGTACTGCAACACAACCTTTTTTGAAATTGTATATTACAGAATGACTACTGCTTCCTTGTACAAATTCCTAGCCAGCACTAATCACTACATCACTAATACAATATTCACTATTCATTTTTGTGAAACAAATTTGCTCGAAAACAAGGTCTGCTGTGATTCTGTGCCCTTTTCAGATGCTGAAGTCAGATCTTGCGACTGTAAGATTTGAAAGCTGAAATAATCTGGAGTTTAAGGACATAAAATGTAATATATGCATCGATAGTTTTGCCCCACTCTTTTTCACTGGGGAAGGCTAACCTGCACGGGCCAAACTGTTGGTCTGTATAGACCTTTTCCCCACAGATAGTGGGAAAGATCCTGATCAATGATAGTCACAAATGTAGATTGCTGCAATTGTGCAACCCTAACTCTAATCTCTGCACTCCTATTAAAGTTGTGTACATTACTTTGGAGCATCTGTTTTGCGCATATGTAATTGTCCGCATTGCCGAATAACGCTGAACTGGAAACGGGGCAGTATAGCAGGAAGGGAGCCAGTGGAAACAGCTCTTTATATAAAATTAACCCACAATATGCATCCCCCACATAGAGGGGGCATGGAGAAGTGGGAGTGTAAGTGCAATGCTGAACTAGAGAAAAGTACCAAGAGCATAGGAATTATTACTTTTTTTTTTGAGAGATACAGCACTGAAACAGGCCCTTCGGCCCACTGAGTCTGTGCCGACCATCAACCACCCATTTATACTAATCCTACACTAATCCCATATTCCTACCACATCCCCACCTGTCCCTATATTCTCCTTACCACCTACCTATACTAGGGGCAATTTTTAATGGCCAATTTACCTATCAACCTGCAAATCTTTGGCATGTGGGAGGAAACCAGAGCACCCGCAGCAAACCCACGCAAACACAGGCAGAACTTGCAAACTCCACACAAGGCAGTACCCGGAGTTGAACCCGGGTCGCTGGAGCTGTGAGGCTACGGTACTAACCACTGCGCCACTGTGCCACCCAAGTGCTGACTAAGATCCTGCTTAACTGTTCAGATTACAGATGACATCAATTATGCAATACGTTACAAGCACTTTGTAGCCTCAGTCCATAGATTTACTCCCAAGTTCCACACCTTCTATACATTTGATAGCACAAGTTAGTGAGGCAAAAAACAGATACATTTAAGTGAAGTTTGATAAGCACATAAGGAATCAAAGGGTATGTTGACAGGGTTAGATGAACTAAGTTGGAGGAGACTCGTGTTGAACATAAATACAGGCATAGACCTTTTGGGCTGAATGGCCTGTTTATGTGCTGTAACTTCTATGTAAAATGAAGAATGAAGGTGCCTCCTGGTGTTCCATGATTCTGTGGCTGCAAAAGCCACCATGAGATCTGCCCCTTGTTTTTTTTCCTTGAGTGCCGTTGCCAAGATCCATTCTTGTTTAGCACCCAATTACTGTACTTGCTTTCTATACTTGGGAACTGTACAACTTTGAAAGTACAATCAGTAAGTGCAGTGGGCCAGAGCCAAGTAGAGTGAGTTCCGGCAACAGAAGTGCAAAAAAATTAAATACTCGACCATTCAAGTTCAGTGAGTTTCCAGATGAAATCTGGGTTCTGAGACTATTGGTGGGTAGCGAGAGAGGGTAGGTAATAAAATCTTTGACGCAAAGAAAACAAATCTCCATTGAAATCCTCTGTCACTTCCTTTATTATAAGTTAAATTGATTGCCCTGTGTTCTAATATTGAATGCCTTTATAAATATAGTAGTGTTTGCGAAGTATGATACCTTAGATAAATGTTGCATCAATCTTTAATATCAACTATTAAATTTGGAGCACTTGGTTTGTTTTATAGTCCTGAATTGTGATGCCAGCTATCCAATGGAACGTGGCTAATACTGTTACAGAAAAAGTTGCTTGTTGAGGAGTTACATTTGTTTCTTGTAATCTGTTAGGCTGTCAGTATCTAGTAGTTTGAATTTCTATAGTATGGAATTTGGCAAAGCTAAATCCTTTTTGTAATTTTAGCCCAGTAAGGATAGGATGCAAGGGCTTTTATGGAGATGAAGTAGCAGATTGTCTAGGTTAATATGCTGCGAAGTATACGGAATATATTAACATCGTACTTTTGTGATGGTAGATCAATATTATTGAGGGAACAAGATATTGCATAATTGATGTCATCTGTAATCTGAACAGTTAAGCAGGATCTTAGTCAGCACTAATTCCTATGCTCTTGGTACTTTTCTCTACTTCAGCATTGCACTTACACTCTCACTTCTCCATGCCCCCTCCATGTGGGGGATGTTCTCATGTTGTCTAGTTTCTTATTTAGGTGACAGCTGTGGCCTTCTTGCCTCTGAGGCAGAGGAATCATAGAATAGTTATAGCACAGAAGTAGCAATTCAGCCCATCATATCTGTGCTGGCTCTCTACAAGAACAACTCACCTAGTCCCACTCCCCTGCTTTTTCCCCTTAGCCCTGCAAATATTTTCTGTTCAGATAATTAGCTAGTTCTCATTTGAAGGCCTCGATTGAATCTGCCTCCACCACACTCTCAGGTCTGTTTCAGTGCTGTATCTATAAATAAATAAATCGGTGTCCTCTGGTTCTGGATCCTTCCACCAATGTCAACAGTTTTTCCACATCTACTCTGTCCAGACCCTTTATGATTTTGAACGTGTGTATCAAATCTCCTCTTCTCCAAGAAGAACAGCCACAGCTTCTCCAACGTCTCCATGTAACTGAAGCTCCTCATCCCTGGAACCATTCTCATGAATCGTTTCTGCACCCTCTCTAATGCCTTAACCTCCTACTGAAAGCATGGCATCCAGAACTGAACACAATACTCCAACTGAGGCCGAACCAGTGTTTTATACAGCTTTATCACAACTTCATAGTTTTTGTACTCTATGCCCCAATTTATAAAGCCCAGGATCCCACATGCTTTAATAACCGCTTTTTCAACCTGCCCTGCAACCTTCAATAATTTGTGCACATATACCTCCAGGTCCTTCTGCTCTGGTACCCCTTTTAGAAATGTACCCTTTTATTTATATTGCCTCTCCTCGTTCTTCCTACCAAAGTGAATCACACTTTTCTGCATTAAATGTCATCAGGTTGTGGGTTAATTTACATAAAGAGCTGTTTCCGCTGGCTCCCTTCCTGCTATACTGCCCCGTTTCCATTTCAGCGTTATTCGGCAATGAGGACAATTACATATGCACAAAACAGATGCTCCAAAGTAATGTACACAACTTTAACAGAAGTGCAGAGATTAGAGTTAGGTTTGCACAATTGCAGCAATCTACATTTGTGACTATCATGGATCAGGATCTTCCCCACTATGTGTGGGGAAAAGGTCTATACAGACCAACAGTTTGGCCCGTGAGGGTTAGCCTTCCCCAGTGAAAAAGAGTGGGGCAAAACTATCGATGCATATATTACATTTTATGTCCTTAAACTCCAGATTATTTCAGCTTTCAAATCTTAGTCGCAAGATCTGATTTCAGCATCTGAAAAGGGCACAGACTCACAGCAGACCTTGTTTTCAAGCAAATTTGTTTCACAATGAACTAGTGAATATTGTATTAGTGATGCAATTATATATTTTTACAGTAGTGTCTTTATCCAACTCCGAATTAGACAAAATAGAAATTAGAATGTAACTAATCTTTTATAGATTTTTAAAATAAATATACTCCTTTCAAAGTTACAATCTTTTCTGTCTAATGGAGCTATTTAGTATACTATCTTTTCCTGCAAAATTTTTAATTGCTTTAACTTCTGGTTATTCAGTTTAATGAGTTATTCCTGCCACTCAAATATCCTTTCACTGGCTGCTGCAGCTTGTTTGGAATTTTAATAACTGGCAGTTGGGTTTAAAACTTAGCTTGCCTACAGTTTAAAAGCCAGTTTGAACTGATCTACAACATATGCATCAAAATAAGCTAATAAGGGATCAGGGCTACAGTAGTTTTTTTTTTAAAAAAGCATTTATGAAGATACCAGATTTAAACAAAAAACTAGAAGAAAGTAGTTCACCACAGAAGCCTTTCTGGTCACAATATTAAAATCAGTTCAAAGTTGCTTCTGCCAGGGCTCTGGCTGGAGACAACCCTGCAAAGTAACTGTAATATGACACTAACACGAATTCATAGTCCTAAATTACTACAATTTGATCTTATGCATCACACATTCCCAAGAACAAAAAAAAAATCTAAGGTATTAAAATGAGGGTTAATCTACAAAGCAACAACTGCCCCTTTAACTAGCACAGCATAAATAACATGATGCTTTTTGTATTCATTCATGGGATGCGGATGTTGCTGGCAAGGCCAGCATTTGTTGTCCATCCCTAACTGCCCTTGAAAAGAGGGCAGCGAGCCACCTTCTTGAACCGCTGCAGTCCATCTGGTGTAGGTATACCCACAGTGCCGTTAGGGAGGGAGTTCCAAGATTTTGACTGAGCAACAGTGAAGGAATGGTGATGTATTTCCAAGTCAGGATGGTGTGGGGCTTGGAGGGGAACTTGCAGATGGTGTATGTTCCCACGCATCTGCTGCCTTTGTCCTGCTAGGTGGTAGATGCTGTTGAAGGAGGCGTGGCGAGTTGCTGCAGCACATCTTGTATATGGTTCACACTGCTGCCACTGTGCATTGGTGGTGGAGGGAATGAATATTTAAGGTAGTGGATGGGGGTACCGATCAAGCAGGCTGCGCTGTCCTGGATGGTGTCGAACTTCCTGAGTGCTGTTGGAGCTGCACTCATCCAGGCAAGTGGAGAGTATTCCATCATGCTCCTGACTTGTGCCTTTAGATGGTGGGCAGGCTTTGGGAAGTCAGGAGGTGGGTTACTCGCCAAAGGATTCCTAGCCTCTGATCTGCCCTTGTAGCTACAGTATTTATATGGCTACTCCCAGTTCAGTTTCTGGGAAATGGTAACCCTCAGGATGTTGATAGTGGGGGATTCAGCGATGGTAATGCTGTCGAATGTCAGGGGGAGATGGTTAAATTCTCTCTTGCTGGAGATGGTCATTGCCTAACACTTGTGTGGCACGAATGTTACTTGCCACTTATCAGCCCAAGAATGAATGCTGCCCAGGTCTTGCTGCATATGGCCACAGACTGTTTCAGTATGAGTTGCAAATGATACTGAACATCGTACAATCATCAGCAATAATCCCCACTTCTGACCTTATGATGGAGGGAAGGTCATTGATGAAGCACCTGAAGATAGTTGGGCCGAGGACACTACTCTGAGGAACACCTGCATGAATGCCCTGGAGCTGAGATGATAGGCCTCCAATAATCACAACCATCTTCTTTTGTGATAGATATGACTCCAACCAGTGGACAGTTTTCCATGATTCCCATTAACTTCAATTTGGCTAGGGCTCCTTGATGCCACATTCAGTCAAATGCTTGAGCAGTCTACGGGACCAGTTTTCCTAACTTTGGCATGTCTCCAGATGTGAGAGGACGACTTTGCAGGGTCAACTGGCTAGGTGCTCTTTTGTTGTGTCCAAATCCAATACCTAATTTGAAACCGAAGGGTCCATTTGTTATTTTCTTCTTATCCTTCTTTGTAGTGGTTTGATTCAACTGGGTGGCTTGTTCCGCCATTTCAGAAGAAAGTCAACCACATTGATGTGGGTCTGTAGTCTCATATAAGCCAGTCCAGGTCAGGATAGTAGATTTCCTTCTCTAAAAGGACAGTAGCGAACCACTTAGCTTTTTAATAACAATCCCATAGCTTTATGGTCACCATCACAGATACTATTTTTTTTTTGTTTTTTCTGAAAAAATGTGAATTCAAAATCATAACCTGGTGTGGTGAGATTTGAATTATGTCTCCAGATTATTAGTTCAGGCTTCTGGATTACTAGCCCAATAACATAACCACTACATTACCTTGTTACTTCAAATCTGTGATTTATGTTTAACATCTCACCAACCAATGGAAACAACTACCACTATTTAACTTTCACAACTTTTCATAATCTTGAAGATCTCAGAGGTCAACTGTTTCACCTTCTCAGCCCTAACTTCAAGTCTCTCAATAACTCCTCATCCACGTATATACGCATGCAACAAAACTGTCCTTGCAAAATAATGTAAACTGCTCTACTGCAATGCACTGAAGAAGCTAAATACTATTTTGTCAAACAGAATATGGCCATTTATGAATAGTTACTTATGATGGGAGGGGGAAAAAAAGTGAAAACTCCCTGTACAGTGGCTTAGGGACATCGTCTTTTTATCTTTGGTACTGGAGTTCAAATTCAGGACTGACTGAACAAAATAACTTTGTTCTTGACTGATATATCACAAAACTGACAAAATGCAGCAATAACTATGACTAGCTTATAATTTCAGAAAAGCAACAAAAATGGCTGATGTGCAAAATTAAAAATTTATACCCTAGGAGGTACCTGTTGACTTCTGCAGTTGAGATTCAGAAACCTTTACTCTCCGTTGGCCTCATTCTGTAATTATCCTAGAATGTTAAGTGGTTAATTGTTCCTTAATCTATTAATGTTAGCCCGCCCATTGATGATTACGGAAAATATGCATGGCAAAATGAAACCATCGTCACATCACAGGGAAAGCTCTATGTTTACTTAAGCAATTCACATTCAAATGCAAAACATTTTTAAAATCATGTTACTTTTGAGATCTCAAAGCAAAGTTTGCTAAAGATAAATCCTCACCTTTTTCTCCAATACTCTGGATGGTAACTGCAAGATAGAAAAATAAATTGTTGAAGCTTGGAACACCAGAAGATGCAAGCTTACACGTTCATCAAAGCTCACGTTTCAGTAAGTCCAAACCATGACACCCCCATTAATAGGTAGCCAAAACACAATGTCCCATTTATTTTACAGCTATGCCACCAACGGCTCTGATTTTAAGGCTTGTAAAATACATAAAGTGGCACTTCTGCCTCTGAAGGTGCAATGACCTACAGAAGGGTGATCTACCCAATAGTGATTTTCATGAATGCCTCTGAAAACAGCCCCATTTAGTGTCAATATAAACACTGCTGCTGGAGTCAAAGGTCATTGCCTGTATGCACCTTCCCCAAACCAATGAAACAAACTCACAAGCTGTGACTTTAGAACAACTATACATGTAACACAATTCTGTTTGCAGTTTTTAGCGGTGTTGTAATGCTATGGGCTGTTTTGCAAGGTAAACAGGTGGCTTTCACAGTACAAAAGCAAAATACCGCAGATGCTGGAAATCTGAAATAAAAACAGAAAATGCTGGAAATACACAGCAGGTCAGGCAGCATCTGTGGAGAGAGAAAGAGTTAACATTTCAGGTCTGTGGCCTTTCATCAAGACCTAAACATTTCCAGCATTTTGTTTTTATTTCTGTCTTCCAAAGTAATTGGGAGCCTAGGGCACTATGGTAGAATTGTTTCTACTTCGATGGATAAAGCTGCCAGGCTTAAATGAGACCTTTTGAAATAGTTAGACTCTCTTTTTTTGTTTCTTTTCCCCAATTTTACCCTCTCCTCAGTCTGTTAACTCCTGCTTGAGAATGGTTTCACAGACACTGGTTGCTCACCAATATGTTACTCAACTGGTCATCCTTATGTGGTGACTGCTGGCAAGCTATGTGAATGCACGGATGAGACATCATAATCAAGCCCAGATTTTGTCCTCACCCAGCATCTACATGTGCACTTTCCATCAGGGGTCACTAGACAGCAGTCAGGATTCAGAACGCTGGATGTTTGCCCCCTTGTTCGCACCTTTTAATCTGATGATAACTGAGCTGCATGGGAAGCCAGGAACTCCAAGTCTTAGCAAAACATTTTTTTCAAAATTAAGTAAGCTCAAGAAAAGCTTTCAAAGTGAATCTGAACTGGATTACACATTGAAGTACAATAAAAAACTAAACAGCGTGCATAAGGATTTGTCAAGTTTTGATATCCCAGATTTATATACCGTAGTAATACATTCAAACAATAAACACCACAAAAAAGCATCTAAATATGCAAGATGATACAAATCATTAGGGAATGAAAAAAATGTAATTACACTTTTCTTTCCTGGCATAATTTGTACATTACACCCTTAACACATTGAACAAAAACAGTTTCCATGTGCTGTACCCACTGCTGCCAACTAAGAGAAAGCATAAAAGAAACAGGACAAAATTGCAAGGTTGTGCAATAATCATGCTCTATATTAGTTGCTTAGTTTGTCAGTTCATGATTTCCTTTATTTTAACGTAACTAGTTAAAAAAAGCAATTACAATATGGTATTACCCCCTATTTCCTCATGAAAATCAGACCACAGTACAAGTGGCATTTCTTGGAGGGAAGCAAACAAATCAGGAGAAGTAGGCCATTCGGCCCCTTCAGCCTGCTTCGCCATTTGATAAGATCATGGCTGATCTGATTGTGGCCTCAACTCTACTTTCCTGTCTAAACCCTATACCCTTTGACTCCCTTGTCAACCAAGAATCTATCTAACTCAGCCTTAAAAATATTCAATGACCCTGCCTCCACACGAGAAGAGAGTTCCACAGATTAATGACCCTCAGAGAAAAGATTTCGCCTCGTCTCTGTCTTAAATGGGAGACTCCTCATTTTTAAACTGTGTACCCTGGTTCTAGTCTCTCCCACAAGGGGAAACATCCACCTTGTATCTACCCTGTCAAGTCCCCTCAAGATCTTATATGTTTCAATAAGATCTCATTCTTCTAAACTCTAATGGATACAGGTCCAATCTGTTCAACCTTTCCTCATACGATAACTCCTTCATCCCAGAAATCAGTCAAGTGAATCTTCTCTGAACTGCTTCTAATGCAATTATACCATTTCTTAAGTAAGGAAACCAAAACTGTACACAGTACTCCAGATGTGGTCTCACCAATGCCCTGTATAACTAACAAAACTTCCCTACTTTTATATTCCATTCCCCTTGCAATAAACGACAACATTCCATTTGCCTTTCCTAATCACTTGTTGTACCTGCATACTAACATTTTGCGATTCATGTACCAGGACACCCAGATCCCTCTGTAGTGCAGAGTTCTGCAATCTCTCGCCATTTAAATATACTGCCTTTCTATTCTTCATCCCAAAATGGACAAGTTCATATTTTCTCACATTATACTCCATCTGCCAAATTTGTGCCCACTCACTTAACCTATCTATATCCCTTTGCAGACTCATGTCCTCTTCACAACTTACTCTATCAATATTTGTGTCATCAGCAAACTTAGCAACCATACATTCTGTTCCTTCATCCAAGTCACTGATACAGATTGTAAATAGTTGAGGCCCCAGCACTGATCCCTGTGGCACTCCACTAGATTCTGCCTGCCAATCCAAAAATGATCCATTTATGCCTGACCTTGTTTCCTGTTAGCTAACTAATCTTCTACCTATACTAATATGTTACCCCCTACACCATGAGCTCTTATTTTGTGTAGTAACTTTTGATGCAGCACCTTATCAAATGCATTTTGGAAATCCAAGTACACCAGATCTATAGGTTCCTCTTTATCCACATTGCTCGTTACTTCCTCAAAGAACTCTAATAAATTATTCAAACCCGATTACTCCTTTACAAAACTATGTTGATTCTGCCTGATAGCATTAAGATTTAAGTGCCCTGCTATAACCTCCTTAATAACAGATTCTAACATTTTCCCTATGTCAGATGTTAGGCTAACTGGCCTGTAGTATCCTGCTTTCTGTCTCCCTCCCTTTTTTTTTTTGAAAAGAGGAGTTACATTCGCTATTTTCCAATCTGATGGGATCTTTCCAGAATCGAAGGAATTTTGGAAAATTACAACTAATGCATATACTATCTCAGCAGCAACTTCTTTTAAGACCCTAGGATGCAAGCCATCAGGTCCTGGGGACTTGTCAGCCTTTAGTTCTAATAGTTTTATCAGTACCCTTTCTCTGGTAATTGTAATTGTTTTAAGCTCCTTTCACCTCATGATTTACAAGTATTGCTGGGATGTTATTTGTGTCTTCTACAACTCAATTTAAAACTATTTCTGTCATGCAATTATTGCACAGAATATAGTTTATCCATTAGATAAAGACGCAAAAAAAACAAGATATCACAAATGCTGAAAATTTCAAACAAGGACAGCTAAAATCACAGGTCAGTCAACATTTTTGGAGAGTATTGACATATTGGGTATGTACATTATTCAAAATTGAATAAAAAACAGACAGGCATATTAATATGACTGGAAAGAGAGAAGGGGAAATATAAAGGCTAAAAATGCTAACGGAGAGGGAGCAGCAGTGGAATATATAATCTCAGTCAAGTAACAAACAATAATATTGATATTTCCAGAATTAAACAGGTTGTGAATAGCTAAGAAAGTGAAAGACCAGGGGCAAGAGAGAAAATTTATGAAATGGGTAGCCTGAGTAGGGGAGGGAGGGTAGGCGTAAAATTAAAATAAGTTTAAAGATGTGGATGCACATAAAGCCTTAAGTCAATTTTCAGATCTGAGGGCTGCAGTGTACCTAGGAGAAAGATGAGACACTGTCCCTTAAGCTTCTGATGAAAGATCATTGACCTGAAACGTTAACTATGTCTCCCATCCCCAGATGCTGCCAGACCTGCTAAGTTTTCATTGAATCATAGAATGGCTACAGCACAGAAATGGTCATTTGCCAGCTCTCTGGAAGAGCAACTCACCTTACCCCCTCCATAGCCTTTCCCCAGTAGCCCTTCAATTTATTCAGATAATTATTCAATTCTCTTTTGAAAGCCACGACAGAATCTGCGTCCACCACACTCTCAGGCAGTGCATTCCAGATCCGAACCACTCTACGTAAAAAAAAAAGTTTTTCCTCATGTTGCCATTGCTTCTTTTGCTAATCATCTTAAATCAGTGTCCTCTGGTTCTCACCCCTTCCACCAATGGGAACAGTTTCTCCCTATCTACTCTGTCTAGACGCCTCATGATTTGAACACCTCGACTGAATCTCCTCTTAATCTTCTCTTCTCCAAGGAGAACAGCCCCACCTTCTCCAATCTATCCACGTAACTGAAGTTCCTCATACCTGGAACCATTCTCGTGAATCTTTTCTGCACCTTCTCTAATGCCTTAAGGATGGTGCCCAGAATTGGACACAATACTCCAGTTGAGGCCAAACCAGGGTTTGATACACATTCAGCACAAATTCCTTGCTTATGTCATCAATGGCCCTATTTATAAACCCCTTATGCTTTATTAACTGCTTTCTCAACCTGCCCTGCCCCTTTAGTGATTTGTGCACATGTACTTCCAGGTCCCTCTGTTCCTGCACCCCTTTATTTTATATTGCCTCTCTTCGTTCTTCCTATCAAAATCACACTTAACTGCATTAAATTTCATCTTTGTCTGCCCATTTCACCAGCCTGCCCAAGTCCTCTTGAAGTTCATCACTATACTCTTCACAGTTCACAATACGTCCAAGTCTTGAGTCATCTGTAAATTATGAAATTCTGCCCTGTATGTCAAAGTCTAGATCATTAATATACATCAAGAAAAACAATGGTGCCAACACTGACCCCTGGGGATCCCCACAGTATATCTTCCTCCGGTCCGAAAAACAATTGTTCACCACTACTCTGTTTCTTGTCACTCAGCCAATTTCGCATCCATGCTGTCACTGCTCCTTTTATTACATGGCTTTAACATTGCTGAGAAGCCTGCTTTGTGAAACTTTATCAAATGTCTTTTGCAAGTCCACAAACACCACAATAAACAACATCACCCTCTGTTACCTCAAAAAACTCAAACAAATTAAACACAATTTGTCCTTAACAAATCTATGCTGGCTTTCCTTAATTAATCCACATGTTCAGCATTTGTTTTTATTTCTGATTTCCAGCATCCACAGTATTTTGATTCTGTAGCAGTCTGTGTCCCTGGATAGTATCAGAGATGGTGAATGGGTAGGTGATATGTCTGCATTTGCACGGGAAGGGGTTTGGACCTGGAAGTTCAGTTGGTGGAAACAGTCTCTCCAGAAAGCAGTGAAGTGAGGGGAGGGGAAAATGGATTCCAAGGTATGATTGTGCACACCAAATCATTTGCCATTTCTGCCACCTACAAAATGATCCCACCATGCTACACATCATCTCCTCCACTCTGCTTTTAGAGGGCCAGCTCTCTTGACAATAGTGATTCATTTTTCCAACACCCCAACTTCCAGCTCCCATTCTCCTGGCACCTTTCCATGCAAATACAGGAGATGTATTAACTGTCCATTCACTTCCCCCACACAGTTGTTCAGGGTCCTAATGCTTCTTCCTCTCATCTAGAATATTGTGTTCAATGATCACAATACAGTCTCTTCCACAATGGGGAGACCAATGCAGACTAGGTGACGGTTATGCTTAATGTCTCTTCTTTGTCTGCAAGTGTGAGACTAAACTGGTAAAAACAGAGGGGGAAGTACTAAAAAGGCTGGGTAGATAAGTCAGCTAGTCCGGATGGCTTGCATCCCAGGTTGCTAAAGGAAGTGGGGGTGGAGATAGAAGAAAGGCTTCCACAATCTTCCAATCTTTCCTGGATACAGGGGAGGTGCCGGAGGATTGGAGAGTGGCAAATGTGATACCCTTATTCAAAAAAGGGCGTAAGGACAGTCCAAGCAACTACAGGCCAGTAGTTTGTCAGTGGTGGATAAGGTTTTAGAAACAATAATCGGGGGGGGCGGGGAAAAAAAATCAACAGACACTTGGAGGTTCAAGATAATTAAGGAGAGCCAGTATGGATTTGTAAAAGGGAGCTCATGCTTGACTCATCTAATTGAATTTTTTGATGAAGGAACAGAGAAGGTTGATGAAGAGAATGCAGTGGATGTTGTTTATATGGATTTTAAAAAAGCATTTGATAAGGTACCACATAAAAGGCTGGTTAACAAAATTCAGGCTCATGGAATAAGAGGATCAGTGTCCAATTGGATAAAAAATTGGCTTAAGGACAGAAAATAGTGAGTCGCAGTAAGTGGTTGTTTTTTCAGACTAGAGGATGTAGACAGTGGTGCTCCCCAAAGGTCAGTGCTAGGACCACTACTTTTTTTTGCTATATATAAATGACTTGGATCTTGGAATAAAGAGTAGAATTTCAAAATTTGCCAATGAGACCAAACTTCGAGGTGTGGCAAACAGTGAGGATGATATGAAAAGCCTGTAACAGGACAGATAAGCCAATAGAATGGAGAGAGGTAGAGGTGGCAGATGACATTCAATACTGACAAATGAGGTGATGCATATTGGCAGAGGGAATAGGAAGAGGCAATAGATACATAATGGCACAGTTCTAAAGAGCGTGCAGGAACAGAGGGACCTGGGGGTGCACGTGCACGATCTTCGAAGGTGGTAGGTCATATTGAGAGAGTGGTTAGTAAAGCATATGGGATCTTGGGCTTCATAAATAGAGGCATAGAGTATAAAAGCAACAAAGTGATGCAGAACCTTTATAAAGCTCTGGCTAGGGCACAACTGGAACACTGCGTCCAGTTCTAGTTATCATACCTTTGGAAGGATGCGAGGGTCCTTGAGAGGGTTCAGAGGAGATTTACCGGAATAGTTCCAGGTATGGAGGATTTTAGTTACAAGGTTAGGTTGGAAAAGCTGGGGCTGTTCTCCTTACAGCAAAGGCAATTGAGGGGAGATTTAACAGAAGTGTACAAGATTATGACAGACTTAAATAAGTTAGACAATGAAAAATTGTTCCCATTAACTAATGGTAAAAGGTCTAGGGGACACAGATTGAAGGTTTTGACAAGAAATGCAGGGGGAATACGAGGAAGCACTTAAAAAAAAAAATACAGTGGGTGGTAATGACCTGGATGGAACTCACTGCCCATAAGGGTGGTGGAAGAGGAGGCAATCAATGACTACAAAAGGAAATTGGATGGCCACTTGAAGGAAATAAGCTTGCAGGGCTATGGGGGTCCAGCGGGGTAGTGGAACTTATTGGATAGCTCCATGGAGAGCCGGCATGGTCTCAATGGGACAAATGGCCTCCTTCTGTCCAGTAAATGACTATGATAAACTATCAGCAACTCACTAATCTAAATTTTCTGCCAACTTCCCCCCCAACCTTTCTCATCAGATCTCCTTCACTCCTGCCTCATCTTTCTCCTAGGTGTCCTACATTGCTATGGTTTTCCCCCATTGTTTCCTTTTCTTTGCAAGTTTTGGTTTTAGTCTCATTTTCCCCTTGTTTCTTCTTTGAGATGGTAGCTGTTCATCACTCTGCCATTCCACCTCCTCTGGACAAATCCTTTGATTCTTTAGTTGTCCCATTACCACTCCCTTTGACCCTGCACCACCAATTCTTTTGTCATTTAATCTGTCCAATATTCCACTCTATCACAGACCTTCCCTTTTGTTCTTTTATCACCCTCCCCTTTTCACTTGCTTTAAACCTATAACATCTCTAACTTTTCCCAGTTCTGATGAAAGGTCATCAACAGGACAAGTTCTGTTTCTCTCCACAGATGCTGAGTATTTCCAGTATTTTCTGTTTTTATTTGATTCTGTATTCACTCATTAACCATGCAGCTTCAGCAGAAATCACTAGATAGAAAATTTACAGCACACAAGCAAGCCATTCAGTCTATCGTGTCTGTGCCAGCCAAAAAAAGAGCAATCCCATCTAATCCCCCTTTCGACCTCTTGGTCCATAGCCCTGTAGGATACAGCACTTCAAGTGCATATCCAAGTACTTGTTAAATGTGATGAAGGTTTCTGCCTCTACCACCCTTTCAGGCAGTGAGTTCCAGACACCCACCACCCTCTGGGTGAAAAAAAATCTCAACTCCCTTCTAATCCATCTGCCAATACTTTAAAGCTATGTGCCCTGCTTATTGACCTCTCTGCCAAGGGAAATAGTACCTTGCTATCCACTTAAGCTAGGCTCCTCATAATTGAATACACCTCAATTAAATCTCCCCTCAGCATCCTCTATTCCAAAGAAAATGACCCCAGCCTATCCAATGTTTCCTCATAGCTAAAATTCTCCACTACTGACAACATCCTCGTAAATCTCTCTGTACCTCTCTAGTGCAATCACATCCTTCCAACAATGACGTGACTAAAACAGTACGCAATACTCTAACAATGGCCTAACTACAGTTCTAGCATAATTTCCCTGCTCACATTCTATGGCTTGGCTAATAGAGGAAAGTATCCCATATGTCTTAAGCACCTTATCTACTTGTCCTCTCCCTCAGGGGTGTGGAGATGCAAATGTTCCTTTACACGCCTCAGTGCCCTATTTATTCCCTTCTCATATTTGCACCCCCCACCCCCCACTAACTCTCAATTCTCTGGATTGAATTTCACCTGCTACTCTTCTGCCCACATGACAAATCCATTGATATCTTCTTGCAGGCTACGTCATTTTTCCACAGTCAACTATTTTTTGTATCATCTGCAAATTTCTTAATCATGCCCGGTACATTTAAATCTAAATCATTGCTATACATACCACAAAAAGCAAGCGACCATGTACGGAGCACTGCAGAACCCCACTGGAAACAGCTTTCCAGTCACAAAAGCACCCATCGGCCACTACCCTTTTCCTGCCAGTAAACTAATTTTGGATCCAACTTGCCACTTGCCCTTGGATTCCACGGGCTCTTACTTGTCAAAATCCATGCAGACTACAAACACGCTAACCCTCACCAACCCTCCTTGTTACCGCCTCAAAAAATTTAATCGAGTTAGTTGGCTAGTGTTCAGAAGTGGCGGCCAAATGTCGACTGCAGCACTGTGGTGCTATCCTGAGAACACAAGTAGCGATTCTGGGACTTCCTGGTCTGCGAGCATCACTTTACCAATCGAACCAGAGAAAACCACAGAAATTTAATTAAGTGAAAGAGTTTACATAATCTACACTATTTTCTTCCATTTATCTACTTAATCAAAAGAGTAAATCTTATTTAGATTTAATGATTAGATCGAAGTCAACAACTTTTTGTCTTGCTCTTTAAGAAACTGTACAATCATTTCCCAACGCCAATGTCATTTATTCATGACTAAGTACGTAGTTTGAAAACAACAAAGCGATTCTACAGGTGGCGATGATTACAATCAAAATCGATTCGACTACAAGTTACATCCTTTGCTGGCCAAGTTCTTCAGTTTAAATTTATCATATCCACAGGTTTGTTACTGTGACCACTGACAGTCACTGGAAGTTGCTGGGGACCGAGGGGCAGATGCAGCTATCTACAGATGGTAAAACATCTGTGTGAATGCGCATTGCCTCCTCTAAACTCCGGTTGAGCCTGAGCCGAGTGCCCGGAGAGCCTCCTCTCCGCCGGCTTTGACTGGCAAACCCGCAGTCAGTTGCTCCAGCTCTAATTCCACTTCTGCCGCGCCTTTAGAGCAAGATTTTTTTTAAAGAGGAACGACGACACATCGTGCGTGTTTTTATCATTTACTCACAGATACATAATTCTACCACATAAGCGTAGTAAGACCAACAGGCAACGAGCGTGATAAAAATGACGGGGATCCAGCCGACCACCCGCTGACAACACCTCAGAAAATGAGACGGCGCCATCTTCCCTCCCCCCCCCCTCACTGAGAGCACGGCCAACTACGTAATCACGCACAGTTACGTCACTGAGAGGCGGATCCGGCTCTTGTTCTCAGTACCGTGGGGCAGAACCTCAGGTGGGTATCTAGCACGTGGTCTATTTCTGGTGAAGTAAGGATTGGCATGGCCATAGTTCATTGAGTTCTTCAAATTTTTAGACCTGGCAGCTTTCTGGGACTGGTTTTATTTTGCTTTAAATGTCAAAATAAAACTTCCATACATTGTAACAGTGACCACACTTCAGCAGTAGTTCACTGGATGTAAGGCTCTTTGGGACCCCCTGAGATTATGAACAGGCTTATCTTAATGCAATTTCTTTTTCTTATACAGGAAATCTGTTGCTCATAAATGCCGACCCGGGAATGAGTTTTAGATGTGCTTTTATAATTTCACTGAAAATGTCTTTACTTTTATATACGTATCCATGAGCTCCAATTCCTTATCAAATAATTCTAATATGTTTGTCAGCCATGACCATTCCCTTCATTACTCTGATAACTTCAATTTCTCTAACTGTTTTACATTTACCCTTCTTAAGAATAGCGGATAGCAGACTCATTAACCTGTTATTAATGAGCAGACTCATTAAACTATATGGCCCCTTAAGCCTGTTCCGCCATTCAATATGATCATGGCTGATCTGCCTCAACTCCACTTTCCCACCTGCTCCCCATAGCACTTGATTCCCTGAGAGATCAAAAATCTACCTATTCCAGCCTTGAATATTCAATGATGAAGCAACCACAGACCTCTGAGTAAACAATTCCAAAGATTCACAATCCTTTGAGTGAAGAAATTTCTCTGCATCTCAGTCCTAAATGATTGACCCCTAATCCTGAGGTTGTGTCCACATGTTTCAGATTCCCCTGCCAAGGAAAACAACTTGTCTACCCTGTCAAGCCCTTTCAGAATCTTGTATGTTTCAATGAGATCACCCCTCATTCTTCTAAACTCCAGAGAGCATAAGGCCCAATTTACTCAGCCTCTCATCATAGGACATCCCTCCCATCCCAGGAACCAATCTAGTGAACTTTCTCTGTAGTGCCTCCAAGATGTTGTTCCTCTGTTATGGAGACCAAAACAGCACACAGTACTCCAGGTCTGATCTCACAAAGCCCTCTGTAAATGTACCAAGATTTCCTTGTTCTTGTACTCCAGTCCCCTTGCAATAAATGGCAACAAGCCATATCTGCCATCCTAAAGCTTGCTGTTCCTGCGTGCTAACCTTCAGTGTGTTTTGTACGAGTACACCCAAGTCTCTCTGAACATCAACATTTAAAAGTTTCACACATTTTAAAAGTTATTCTGCTTTTCTAATCTTATTGCCAAAGTGAATAACCCAACATTTCCCCACATTATACTCCATCTGCCACCTTGTTGCACACTCAGTTAATCTTTGCAGCCTCTCTGTGTCCTCCTTACAGCTTGCATTCCCACCTAGCTTTGTATCGTCAGTAAACAGCATTACTCTCAGTCTCTTCATCTAAGTCATTAATATAGATTATAAATAGTTGATGCCCCAGCAGTAATCCTTGTGGCGCTCCACTAGTTACAGACTGCCAACTTGAAAATGCGCCACTTATCCCTATTCTCTGCTACTTCACCAATCTTCCATCCATGCTAATATATTACCCATAACTCCATGAGCCTTGACCTGGCATATTAACCATTTGTGTGGCACCTTATCTAATGCCTTTTAGAAATCCAAATATACAACATCTACACGTTCCCCTTTATCTACCTTATTACTTACATGCTCAAAAAAAACTAATACATTTATCATAGTCATACAGCACTGAAACAGGCCCTTGGGCCCACCGAGTCTGTGCTGACCATTAACCGCCCATTTATACTAATCTTACATTAATCTCATATTCCCTACCACATCCCCTCCTACATTAATTCCATATTCCCTACCATTCTCCTACCACCTAATTACACTAGGGACAATCTACAATGGCCAATTTACCTATCTATCAGCAAGTCTTTGGCAGTGGGAGGAAACCAGACCACCCGGCAGAAACACACGCAGTCACAGGGAGAACTTGCAAACTCTGCACAAGCAGTACCCAGAACTGAACCCGGGTTGCTGAAGCTGTGAGGCTGCGGTGCTAACCGCTGCACCACTGTGCAGCCTGATGATTTCATCATGACTTCCCCTTCATAAAACCATGTTACATAGAAATATAGAAAATAGGAGCAGGAGTAGGACATTTGGCCCTTCGAACCTGCTCAGCCATTCATTATGATCATGGCTGATCATCCAACTCAGTAGCCTGTTCTGGTTTTCACCCCATGCCCTTTGATCATAGAAACAGTTGACTCTGTCTGATCATATTATAATTTTCACCAATGGTGAGACGGGTGTGCAGCTGCCAGTGTGTGCCCTAATGGATGAGGGTAATACACCCTCTGGCAAGCAATAAGCATAGTGCTCATGTGGCCATCATTGATCACAGGGGATGCAGTGGCGTAGTGGTGCTGTCACTGGAATAGTAACCCAGAGATCCAGGGTATTGCTCTGTGGACATGAGTTCAAATCCCACCAGAGCAGAAGGTGGAATTTGAATTCAATTAATAAATCTGGAATTAAAAGCTAGTCTAATGATGGCCATGAAACCATTGTCAATTGTTGTAAAAACCCACTTAGGGTTTTTAGGAAGGAAATCTGCTGTCCTTACCTTGTCTGGCCTACATGTGGTTGACTCTTACATGCCCTCTGAAATGACCTAGCAAGCCACTCAGTTGTATCTAACCGCTACGAAGTCAGTAAAAAAGAATGAAACACGGCAGACCACCCGGCATTGATTTAGGCACCGGAAATGACAACGTCAAACCCAGCCCTGTCGACCCTGCAGAGTCCTCTTTACTAACACCTGGGGGCTTGTGCCAAAGCTGGGAGAGCTGTCCCACAGACTAGTCAAGCAACAGCCTGACATAGTTATACTCACGGAATCATACCCTTACAGACAATGTCCCAGACACTGCCATCACCATCCCCGGGTATGTCCTGTCCCACCGGCAGGACAGACCTACCAGAGGTGGTGGCACAGTGGTATACAGTCAGGAGGTAGTTGCCCTGGCCATCCTCAACATCGACTCTGGACCCCATGAAGTCTCATGGCATCAGATCAAACATGGACAAGGAAACCTCCTGCTGATGAGTCAGTACTCCTCCATGTTGAACAGCACTTGGAGGAAGCACTGAGGGTGGCGAGGGCATAAAATGTACTCTGGGTGGGGGACTTTAATGTCCATCACCAGGAGTGGCTCGGTAGCACCACTACTGACCGAGCTGGCCGAGTCCTAAAGGACATAGCTGCTAGACTGAGTATGCGGCAGGTGGTGAGGGAACCAACAAGAGGGGGCAACATACTTGACCTCGTCCTCACCAATCTGCCTGCCGCAGATGCATCCGTCCATGATGGTATTGGTAGGAGTGACCACTGCACAGTCCTTGTGGAGACGATGTACCGCCTTCACATTGAGGATACCCTCCATCATGTTGTGTGGCACTACCACAGTGCTAAATGGGATAGATTTCGAACAGATCTAGTAATGCAAAACTGGGCATCCATGAGGCGTTGTGGGCCATCAGCAGCGGCAGAATTGTACTCAACCAAAATCTGTAACCTCATGGCCCGGCATATCCCCCATTCTACCATTACCATCAAGCCAGGAGACCAACCCTGGTTCAATGAAGAGTGCAGGAGGGCATGCCAGGAGTGGCACCAGGCATACCTCAAAATGAGGTGTTAACCTGGTGAAGCTACAACACAGGACTATCTGAGTGCCAAACTGCATAAGCAGCATGCAATAGACAGAGCTAAGCGAATCCATAACCAACGGATCAGATCTAAGCTCTGCAGTCCTGCCACATCCAGCCGTGAATGGTGGTAGACAATTAAACAACTAACTGGAGGAGGTGGCTCCACAAATATCCCCATCCTCAATGATGGGGGAGCAGAGCACATCAGTGTGAAAGATAAGGCTGAAGCATTTACAACAATCTTCAGCCAGAAGTGCTGATTTGATGATCCATCTCGGCCTCCTCCTGAAGTCCCCAGCATCACAGATGCCAGACTTCAGCCAATTCGATTCACTCCGCGTGATATCAAGAAACAACTGAAGGCACTGGATACTGCAAAAGATATGAGCCCTGACAATATTCCGGCAATAGTACTGAAGACCTGTGCTCCGGAACTTGCCATGCCCCTAGCCAAGCTGTTCCAGGACAGCTACAACACTGGCATCTACCCTGGAATGTGGAAACTTGCCCAAGTATGTCCTGTACACAAAAAGCAGGACAAGTCCAACCCGGCCAATTATCGCCCCATCAGCCTGCTCTCAATCATCAGTAAAGTGATGGAAGGTTTCATCAACAGTGCCATCAAGTGGCACTCGCTTAGCAATAACCTACTCAGTGAAATTCAGTTTGGGTTCTGTCAGGGCCACTCAGCTCCTGACCTAATTACAGCCTTGGTTCAAACATGGACAAAAGAGCTAAACTCAAGAAGTGAGGTGAGAGTGACTGCCTTTGACATCAACATCCCCCACTATCAATATCCTAGGGGTTACCATTGACCAGAAACTGAACTGTAGTCGTTATATAAATACCGTAGCTACAAGAGCAGGTCAGAGGCTAGGAATCCTGTGGTGAGTAACTGCCCAAATCCTGCCCACCATCTACAAGGCACAAATCATGAGTGTGATGGAATACTCTCCACTTGCCTGGATGGGTGCAGCTTCAACAACACTCAAGCAGCTCGACACCATCCAGGACAAAGCAGCCTGCTTGATTGACACCCCATCCACAAACATTCATTCCCTCCACCACCAATGCACAGTGGCAGCAGTGTGTACCATCTACAAGCTGCACAGCAGCAACGCATCAAGGCTCCTTAGACTGCACCTTCGAAACCCGCAACCTCTACCAACAAGGGCAGCAAATGCATGGGAACACCACCTCCAAGTTCCCCTCCAAGTCACACACCATCCTGACTTGGAACTATATCGCTGTTCCTTCACTGTCGCTGGGTCAAAATCCTGGAATTCCCTTCCTAACAGCACTGTGGGTGTACCTACCCCACATGGACTGCAGTGGTTCAAGAAGGCAGCTCACCACCACCTTCTCAAGGGCAATTAGGGATGGGCAATAAATGCTGGCCTGGCCAGCGATGCCCTCATCCCATGAATGAATAAAAAAAACACTATCATCCAGTGAATCCCAGTGCAGCTAGGTGGATTTTCTCACGTACTTGCAGCTGCTTCTATGTGGTGCTGCCCCTGCAATGTCAGCTGAGGTGGAGGCAGGCTGCTGACCTTTCAGTTCCATGGCTTTCAATGGCCGTGGCTGTTGTCCTCCGGTTGCCTGAGGCCTAGAGGTCTCCAGCTTATGGGGGTACCTCCTGCACCTGTAGAGAAGCCATTTCTGTCTTCGTGGCTTCATGAGGTATTAGTGTCACAATCAGAGGAGATGAGTACCTGCCATCCACGCCAGGAGCGCCCTGAGAGGAGCCCCCAGGTGCTTCAGGCAGCAGCTCCTTTACACTTTCAGGATATATTTGTCCGTTCCTGCTCACCTGAGGAGCATGAGCACCTGGCAATGACCCCAGGTGACTTGAACCCCTCTTGCCCAACCATTGTTCCACACAGCTCATGGAGGAGGCAATGGCATGCAGGTCAGCACGCATCGCCGACATCCACTGAGTGGTTTTCTGGATGTGACTTTCCACGAGGGTTGCCATTCTCTGAATGGAGGATGCCATGTGCGCATAGTCCAGAGACATGGCTGCATTCATGGCCTGGATGGACTCTTCCATCGTTCACGCATGAGTATGAAATGCCTCTGGAAGCTCAGCCAGATTTCATGCACCACACACTGCAGCTCCAGAATCTGTCGCCTTGTTGTTGACGCAGACGGATGTTATCAGCCTGAATTTGAACATCGCCATGCCCTCCCACAGATCTCCAAGTGTGAGTGGCTGCAACCGCCACTGCCTCTGTCAGCTGCTAGGGTGCCTCTGTGCTGCACTCACCAGATTGTGCCTTTGTTGCTACACACATGCGACGGCCCATCGACTTGACAGTATGCGCTGGTGGAGGATGCGGGGGAATGATGTGATGCTGCATACTCTGAGTTCTCCTCCTCCTCAGAGGTGGAAAACTGTCCTGCAGGCTCGGCAGCTGCCTCTTCTTCTACTTGACCTGTGAAAGAGGGATGAGAGGGGACTGCACATTCCATCATCTCTTTCTGACAACTTATCCTCTGGAAATGCATGTTTTTTTTTATTCATTCATGGGATGAGGGCATCGCTGGCCAGGCCAGCATTTATTGCCCATCCCTAATTGCCCTTGAGAAGGTGGTGGTGAGCTGCCTTCTTGAACCACTGCAGTCCATGTGGGGTAGGTACACCCACAGTGCTGTTAGGAAGGGAATTCCAGGATTTTGACCCAGCAACAGTGAAGGAACAGTGATATAGTTCCAAGTCAGGATGGTGTGTGACTTGGAGGGGAACTTGGAGGTGGTGTTCCCATGCATTTGCTGCCCTTGTTGGTAGAGGTTGCGGGTTTCGAAGGTGCAGTCTAAGGAGCCTTGATGCGTTGCTGCTGTGCAGCTTGTAGATGGTACACACTGCTGCCACTGTGCATTGGTGGTGGAGGGAATGAATGTTTGTGGATGGGGTGTCAATCAAGCAGGCTGCTTTGTCCTGGATGGTGTCAAGCTTCTTGAGTGTTGTTGGAGCTGCACCTATCCAGGCAAGTGGAGAGTATTCCATCACACTCCTGACTTGTGCCTTGTAGATGGTGGACAGGCTTTGGGGAGTCAGGAGGTGAGTTACTCGCCTCAGGATTCCTAGCCTCTGACCTGCTCTTGTAGCTACGGTATTTATATGACTATTACAGTTCAGTTTCTGGTCAATGGTAGCCCCTAGGATGTTGATAGTGGGGGATTCAGCGATGGTAATGCTATTGAATATCAAGGGGAGGTGGTTAGATTCTCTCTTGTTGGAGATGGTCATTGCCTGGGACTTGTGTGGTGTGAATGTTACTTGCCACTTATCAGCCCAAGCCCGGATATTGTCCAGGTCTTGCTGCATTTCTACACGGATTGCTTCAGTATCTGAGGAATCACGAATGGTGCTGAACGTTGTGCAATCATCAGCGAACATCCCCACTTCTGACCTTACGATTGAAGGAAGGTCATTGATGAAGCAGCTGAAGATGTTTGGGCCAAGGACACTACCCTGAGGAACTCCTGCAGTGATGACCTGGAGCTCAGATGATTGACCTCCAACAACCACAACCATCTTCCTTTGCGCTAGGTATGACTCCAACAAGCAGAGAGTTTTCCCCCTGATTCCCATTGACTTCAGTTTTGCTAGGGCTCCTCCTTGATGCCATACTCGGTCAAATGCTGCCTTGATGTCAAAGGCAGTCACTCTCACCTCACTTCTTGAGTTTAGCTCTTTTGTCCATGTTTGAACCAAGGCTGTAATTAGGTCAGGAGCTGAGTGGCCCTGACAGAACCCAAACTGAATTTCACTGAGTAGGTTATTGCTAAGCGAGTGCCACTTGATGGCACTGTTGATGAAACCTTCCATCACTTTACTGATGATTGAGAGCAGGCTGATGGGGCGATAATTGGCCGGGTTGGACTTGTCCTGCTTTTTGTGTACAGGACATACTTGGGCAAGTTTCCACATTCCAGGGTAGATGCCAGTGTTGTAGCTGTACTGGAACAGCTTGGCTAGGGGCATGGCAAGTTCCGGAGCACAGGTCTTCAGTACTATTGCCGGAATATTGTCAGGGCCTTTGCAGTATCCAGTGCCTTCAGTCGTTTCTTGATATCACGCGGAGTGAATCGAATTGGCTGAAGTCTGGCATCTGTGATGCTGGGGACTTCAGGAGGAGGCCAAGATGGATCATCAACTCGACACTTTTGGCTGAAGATTGTTGCAAATGCTTCAGCCTTATCTTTCACACTGATGTGCTGGGCTCCCCCATCATTGAGGATGGGGATATTTGTGGAGCCACCTCCACCAGTTAGTTGTTTAATTGTCCACCACCATTCACAGCTGGGTGTGGCAGGACTGCAGAGCTTAGATCTGATCCGTTGGTCATGGGATCGCTTAGCTCAGTCTATCGCATGCTGCTTATGCAGTTTGGCATGCAGATAGTCCTGTGTTGTAGCTTCACCAGGTTGACACCTCATTTTGAGGTATGCCTGGTGCTGCTCCTGGCATGCCCTCCTGCACTCTTCATTGAACCAGGGTTGGTCTCCTGGCTTGATGGTAATGGTAGAGTGGGGGATATGCCGAGCCATGAGGTTACAGATTTTGGTTGAGTACAATTCTACTGCTGCTGATGGCCCACAGTGCCTCATGGATGCCCAGTTTTGCATTGCTAGATCTGTTCGAATTCTATCCCATTTAGCACGGTGATAGTGCCACACAACACGATGGAGGGTATCCTCAATGTGAAGCGGGACATTGTTTCCACAAGGACTGTGCAGTGGTCACTCCTACCAATACTGTCAAGGACAGATGCATCAGCGGCAGGCAGATTGGTGAGGATGAGCTCAAGTATGTTTTCCCCTCACCACCTGCCGCATACCCAGTCCTTTCGGATTTGGCCAGCTTGGTCAGTAGTGGTGCTACCAAGTCACTCTTGGTGATGGACATTAAAGTCCCCCACCCAGAGTACATTCTGTGCCCTTGCCATCCTCAGTGCTTCCTCCAAGTGCTGTTCAACATGGAGGAGTACTGACTCAATGCTGAGGGTGGGCAGTAGGTGGTAATCAGCAGGAGGTTTCCTTGTCCCTGTTTGACCTGATGCCATGAGACTTCATGGGGTCCGGAGTCAATGTTGAGGATTCCCAGGGCAACTCCCTCCTGACTGTATACCACTATGCCGCCACCTCTGCTGCGTCTTCCTGCCGGTGGGACACGACATACCCGGGGATGGTGATGGCAGTGTCTGGGACATTGTCTGTAAGGTATGATTCTGTGAGTATGACTATGTCAGGCTGTTGCTTGACTGGTCTGTGGGACAGCTCTCCCAACTTTGGCACAAGCCCCCACAAGTTAGTAAGGAGGTCTTTGCGGGGTCGACAGGGCTGGGTTTGCGTTGTCATTTCCAGTGCCTAGGTCGATGCCGGGTGGTCCGTCCGGTTTCATTCCTTTTTTTTGATTGACTTTGTAGCGGTTAGATACAACTGAGTGGCTTGCTAGGCCATTTCAGAGGGCATATAAGAGTCAACCACATTGCTGTGGTTCTGGAGTCACATTTAGGCCCGATTTCCTTCCCTAAAGGACATTAGTGAACCAGATGGGTTTTTACAACAATCGACAATGGTTTCATGGCCATCATTAGACTAGCTTTTTTTAATTCCAGATTTATTATTTGTATTCAAATTCCACCTTCTGCTGTGGTGGAATTTAAACCCATGTCCCCAGAGCAATACCCTGGATCTCTGGGTTACTAGTCCAGTGACAATACCACTACGCCACCACCTCCCCCGTGCAGGTTGATGTCACCTTGTTCCTTAATTGTGAATAAAGAAATATGTTATGCTGCACCACAAATTGGATCCTTTACTCATTTATCCACTATTGAGCCATTAACAGTTCAATTGTTCTTGCAAAGAGTGTGAAGGAAAGGTTCACACCACATTCGGTCAATGCATTACCCATGCTGTGACCTAATGTCATGAAGCATCCGTGAGATAGTGAGGACATTCAAGGAAAGCACCCCACGGCTGTAGAAGGTTAGAATATTTATTTGTTTGCATGGGTGTCTAAGGAATGCTCATGAGAAAAGTGCCTGTATTAGTGCTGCGCGAGCCTCCCTTGCGCATATTTCATTGCGCCTTGCCTGCAGTTCCTCGAGTGCATCGCCATGGTCCACCTGGTCAACAGCCCCCTCCAAATCTTCATCCTGGAAGAAGCATCTCACACGAGGATGACCTCATTGTCCAAAGCTTCTCCCCTCTGTAGTGCCAGGTTGCCCAGAGCACGGCACACCACCACGTTACAAGAGACCCTTGATGGGGCATATTGAAAGGCTCCAATAGATCTATGAAGGCATCTGGACTGCATTTTCATAGCCCAATGCTTGCTTCTATTGTTGGGTGGCACCTGTTGTATGTCTCTTCTGCATCTGTGCTGGGGTTCCATACAGGCATAAGGAGCCATGTCTTCAGTGGGTACCCCTTGTCACCCATTATCCAACCTTGAAGGCATGCTGGGAGGCCTGAAAAGCTTGGGCACCTGGGACTGCCAGAAAATGATGATGTTGTGACAGCTTCTAAGGAACCTTGCAGAGGCCTGAAGGATCTGTTCACAATGGTCCTGTTGATGAAGGCTGTTGCCAGGTCTGTGGGAATCTTGATGACCACATATATGCAATCAATTATACCCTGCACCTGGAGGAATCCAGCGATGACCCTGAATCCTGCAGCCCTCTCAGCATGAAGCTCCAGATCAGTGCAAAAGCGCATGTATTGGCCAGTCGTTTTGAGCATGGCAGTTGTGGCCATTTTGATTCAGTGATGAGCCGCAGACTGGGAAATCCCACTGATATCTCTAGAAAATCCCTGGAATGATCAGTGCCACTGGGACCTTCACCACCTCAGGCAATGGGTGCCCACCACTTCCCATTGGGCTCAGATCCTCCTGCAGCATGGCACACAGTTTGGAGACTGCCTCCCTGAAGAGGTGCAGACTTCGGCGACACTGTTGCTCCGACATTTGCAGGAAGCAGATCCTCTGACAGTAAAACCCATTTGGTGGTAGCTTCTGCAGACAGAAGGCTGGTTGTGTGCCCCTCTGTGCCCTCCTCGTCCGTGCCCCTTTCCAGCCTTATGATCCTTATGCTCCTCTGGGTGCTGCAGCCCCATTCACGGTGGCTGCAGCTCTCTTCTTCTCTGATGCTCCTCCTCACTGGAGGTCTCAAGAGTGAAGTGAATGAGGCCCATTGTAAATTGCTGCACTATCTTCTCAGGGCCTCTCACTCCCTTTACTCTGCATATATAAGTTGCAAGTCTGAGAGGACACTCAAGCTGAATGCTTCCAACGTGCTCATAAAGTTTGGCTAGCTTCCAGATTGCCGATACCACAGTTTACTTTCTCACCCTCCCTACTCTGCCATGTTACTTCTCATAATGGCTTCCAACTACAGCAGGAACTGACTTTCCACTTAGCTTCCGCCTCCTTATACATGGCGAGGCTCTGAAGGTCCGTTGTTCTCGTGCACAAAATTGTGAACAGCTCATAAAATTGCTGCCAATTGCCTGCCCGCTGCCTTAAAGCATAGCCTCCACCTGCCAGCCCAGCCACCTCCAGGATTATCCCCTAGTGGCATAAAGACATCAGGCTTCCATCACAATGCTACCCACTGGCATTTTGCCGCCCCCACATGCAGCCTGTCACTGCTGTGACAAAATTCTGCCTTAAATTCAATGTCTCTGCCTTATTCCTCATGATAATTTCTCCTGTCTCTGCCTCTAACAGATCAACATTTACTTTAGCTACGCTCCCTTTTATCTACTTACAAAAGCATTTACAATCCATTTTTATATTCTTAGCAAGTTTACTCTCATTCTATTTTTCCCTTTTTATTAACTTTTTGGTCACCCTTTGCTGGTTTATTAAATTCTCCCAATCCTCGGGCATACTACTATTCTTTACAACATTATAAGCCTCTTCTTTTAATCTAATACTATCCTTAACATCCCTAGTAAGCCTCGGATGGATCTTTCTCTTTGAGGTTTTGTTTTTAACTGAACATTTTGAATCATTTCTTTAAATGTTTCCCTCTGTTTATTTACCACCATACCTTTTAGACTATTTAGCTATTCAACCTTAGCCAGCTCTGCCGTCATAATTATGTAATTGGTTTGTTTAAGCTTAAGATTCTTGTTTTGGACTCAAGTATGTCACTCTCAACCTTAATATGGAATTCAATTGTATTATGATTATCTTTTCCCCAGAGGATCTTTTACTAATTAAACCTGCCTCATTACACAATAATAGATCTAAAATAGTTTTGTCCCTAGTTGGTTTCACACCATATTATTCTGGGAGGCAGTCACAAAAAGCATTTTACAAACTCATCTTCCAGACTACCTTTGCCCATTTATTTTATCCAGTTTATATGAAGATTGAAGTCCCAGAATGATTATTACATTGGCTTTGTTACAAGCTCTAATTATTTCTTGCTTAGTGTTCTGTCCAATGGTATAACTGCTGTTAGGGGGCCTATAAACTACTCCCACCAGCATTTTCTGACTCTTGTTTTCCCTAATCTCCACACTTACATGATCTTCTGAGCCAAGATCCTTTCTTACTATTGTTGTTATGTCATCCTTTATTATCAGGTCCATTCTTCCTCTTTTTACAGTTTTCCTGTCTTTTTGAAATGTTGTGCACCCTGGAATATTTATTACTCAAAAAGAACAAAGAAAATTACAGCACAGGAACAGGCCCTTCCGCCCTCCAAGCCTGCGCCGATCCAGATTCTCTATCTAAACATGTCGCCTTTTTCTAAGGGTCTGTATCTCTTTGCTTCCTGCCCATTCATGTATCTGTCTAGATATATCTTAAAAGACGCTATCGTGCCCGCGTCTACCACCTCCGCTGGCAACGCGTTCCAGGCACCCACCACCCTCTGCGTAAAGAACTTTCCACGCATATCCCCCCTAAACTTTTCCCCTCTCACTTTGAACTCGTGACCACTAGTAATTGAATCCCCCACTCTAGGAAAAAGCTTCTTGCTATCCACCCTGTCTATACCTCTCATGATTTTGTACACCTCAGTCAGGTCCCCCCTCAACCTCCATCCTTCTAATGAAAATAATCCTAATCTACTCAACCTCTCTTCATAGCTAGCGCCCTCCATACCAGGCAACATCCTGGTGAACCTCCTCTGCACCCTCTCCAAAGCATCTACATCCTTTTGGTAATGTGGCGACCAGAACTGCACGCAGTATTCCAAATGTGGCCGAACCAAAGTCTTATACAACTGTAACATGACCTGCCAACTCTTGTACTCAATACCCCGTCCGATGAAGGAAAGCATGCCGTATGCCTTCTTGACCACTCTATTGACCTGCGTTGCCACCTTCAGGGAACAATGGACCTGAACACCCAAATCTCTCTGTACATCAATTTTCCCCAGGACTTTTCCATTTATTGTATAGTTCACTCTTGAATTGGATTTTCCAAAATGCATCACCTCGCATTTGCCCGGATTGAACTCCATCTGCCATTTCTCTGCCCAACTCTCCAATCTATTTATATTCTGCTGTATTCTCTGACAGTCCCCTTCACTATCTGCTACTCCACCAATCTTAGTGTCGTCTGCAAACTTGCTAATCAGACCACCTATACTTTCCTCCAAATCATTTATGTATATCACAAACAACAGTGGTCCCAGCACGGATCCCTGTGGAACACCACTGGTCACACGTCTCCATTTTGAGAAACTCCCTTCCACTGCTACTCTCTGTCTCCTGTTGCCCAGCCAGTTCTTTATCCATCTAGCTAGTACACCCTGGGCGCCATGCGACTTCACTTTCTCCATCAACCTACCATGGGGAACCTTATCAAACACCTTACTGAAGTCCATGTATATGACATCTACAGCCCTTCCCTCATCAATCAACTTTGTCACTTCCTCAAAGAATTCTATTAAGTTGGTAAGACATGACCTTCCCTGCACAAAACCATGTTGCCTATCACTGATAAGCCCATTTTCTTCCAAATGGGAATATACCCTATCCCTCAGTATCTTCTCCAGCAGCTTCCCTACCACTGACGTCAGGCTCACCGGTCTATAATTACCTGGATTATCCCTGCTACCCTTCTTAAACAGAGGGACAACATTAGAAATTCTCCAGTCCTCCGGGACCTCACCCATGTTTAAGGATGCTGCAAAGATATCTGTTAAGGCCCTAGCTATTTCCTCTCTCGCTTCCCTCAGTAACCTGGGATAGATCCCATCCGGACCTGGGGACCTGTCCACCTTAATGCCTTTTAGAATACCCAACACTTCCTCCCTCCTTATGCCGACTTGACCTAGAGTAATCAAACATCTATCCCTAACCTCAACATCCGTCATGTCCCTCTCCTCGGTGAATACCGATGCAAAGTACTCGTTTAGAATCTCACCCATTTTCTCTGACTCCTTGGTCGCTTTGTAACCATGGACTGGATTTTGTGCTGGAGGCAGGGCTCCCGGTGCCAGCTGAAAAGGCGTGAGGAACCCCACCTCTGCCTTTTTGCACCCCCCAACTCCCATCGCCGGAGAGATCCTCCAGTTTTTTAAAATCAAAGTTTCAGGAGGCGGGATCCCCGTACCTTTAAAGATGGGGATCCTGCCTCCATGAGCTGCCAGCCAATTAGAGGGCCGCATCACCACTGGGAGGCCCAGATAATAGGTAGTTGAGGCGGGTTCACCGGGGCCAGTCTGGAATGCCCCAGTATGGTCGGGAGTGGGGGTGGGGAGTTGGGGGATGGTCTTGCAGTCCGGTGGGGGGGCCCGGGGAGTGAAATGGTTCCTGATGGGGATCCTCCATGGACTGCAAATTGCCCACGGAGGAGGGACCTGCCTCTGCCCCTGCCCAAGCCAGCAGAGAGGGCACCTCATGTTACAAAAATGAGCCACCTATTCTAATCCCACCTTCCAGCATTTGGTCCAGAGCCCTGCAGATTACGGCACTTGAGGTGCATATCCAGACTCCTTTTGAATGAGTTAAGGGTCTCTGCCTCAACTACCCTTTCAGGCAGTGAGTTCTAGACCATCACCACCCTCTGGATATAAAAGTTTCTCCTCATCTCCCCTCTAATTTTTCTACCAATCACTTTAAATCTATGCCCCCTTGTCACTGACCTCTCTGCTAAGGCGAATAGACCATTCATCTCCACTCTATCCAGGCCTCTCAAACTTTTGTACATTTCAATCAGATCTCCACTCAGCCTTCTCTGTTCCAACTCTCTGTCCCTTCCTGATTGTCTTTACCCAAATCACTGCACTGCTCTATTGCCTTGACTTTTCTTTTCAGATTTCTAAGTCTCCCTTCACCTGACCCCTACACACCCTCTTTTAAGTTAAAGCCCTATCTACAGGCATACTTATACACTTTGCTAGGACCTTGATACTAGCCTGGTTTATTTATTTATTTATTCTTTCATGGGATGTGGGTGTCACTGGCAAAGGCAACATTTGTTTCCCATCCCTAATTGCCCTTGACAACTGAGTGGCTTGCTAGACCATTTCAGAGGCAGTTAAGAGTCAACCACATTGCTGTGGGTCTGGAGTTACATGTAAATCAGACCGGGTAAGGACAGCAAATTTCCTTCCCTGAATTAGTGAACCAGATGGGCTTTTATGACAATCAATAATTTTCAGTGGCACCATTACTGAGACTAGCTTTTTTATTAATTGAATTTATTAATTGAATTTAAATTCCAGCAGCTGCCATGGTGGGATTTGAACCTATGTCCCCAGTGCATTAGTCTGGGCCTCTGGATTACACGTTCAGTGACATTACCACTATGCCACCATCTTCTCTAATACCAATGGGACATCTCCCTTCCTCCCCAGTACTGGTCAGTTGCTCGTTAAGTAGTTTTGTGTTCAGACCAGTTGGCCCAAGGTCTTATCTTCATTCATTGCCTTCAATATTTCTGTCACTTCCTTATCAGTATTGTAACTACTATTGTTGTTTAAATATGCTGCTCATTTCCTGGAAAATCAATCCTCATTTCTAGGATAGTCAGCAGCTTCTTCCATGAACAAGGAGGCAAAGACATTGTTCAGGAAATCCAATGTTTCCCAGTTGCCCCCATATACATACCCTTCAGTGCTCTTCACATGCTCTGCTACTTCTCTGACTCCCTGTTTATTCTGAGTGTACTTATAGAAGTCTTTCCTTTCTACTGTCTGCAACCTTAATTGCTTTGCTTGTCCTGTTGAACCAGTTTGGCAGTTTGAATGCCAAAACCAATTTTGTTATGGGCACTTTTTCATAGTACACTCTGTTTTTGTAAGCCTTTTAATTTTTATCAAGCATAACAACCCTTCTCTCTCAGTCTCACACATGCACACACACAAATACGTATGTAGAAAGTGTGCACAGAGTACATACAAATCTGGTGAAGTCAGCTTTCCTCTCTACTTGTCTAAGGGTAGCAGGGGGACAGCAATTCAGTTTTCATTTTTGCCAAGATTGCTGAATCAGTTTAATTTCAAATTAAACTTTTGCACATACTTTGCATATCAAATGTCTGTGAGCAGCCAATACAATATAGAATTAGAACATTACAGCACAGTACAGGCCCTTCGGCCCTCGATGTTGTGCCGACCTGTGAAACCATTTGACCTACACTATTCCATTTTCATCCATATGTCTATCCAATGACCACTTAAATGCCCTTAAAGTTGGCGAATCTACTACTGTTGCAGGCAGGGCGTTCCACGCCCCAAATATAATAGTGACTGGGCCACGAGTCTTTTATATGAATGTGAAACTTGTAAAAACTTGATGAATGTTGTGGTAGGTTGCTCCAGAACACACCTCAGTGAGAACTCTATTGTAACAAGTGCTGATAATAACCTTTTAGACTTAGTGAGAACTTTTTAGCTGTTGCATGGAAGAACAGTCAGAAGGCCCATCTCATTTTCATCTTGATGATGTAATACATAAATAGTGCAATGGCACATCAGATTACATTAACCTGTTTCAAACATGTTTTACATCGTCATGTTGGGAAACATAAGTGGTTGATAAAAAGGTAGCATTCATTAAGTTTAGAGGTTAAATTTGTATTAGCATACTGAGGGTGTGTTATGGCACTGCCACCATACTAAGTGGGATAGAGCAGGCATCTCAATTAAAAGTAAAATACTGTGGATGCTGGAGGTCTGAATTAAAACAGAAAAGGCTGGAAATACTCAGCAGGCCAGGCTGCATCTGTGGAGAGAGAAATAGAGTTAACTTTTCAGGTCTGTGACCTCACATCAGAATTGGGAAAAGTTAGAGATGTAATAGGTTTTAGGCAAGTGAAAGGGGGAAGGTGGAAAATAAGCAAAAAGGCAGGTCTGTGATCGGGTGGAAGGCAGGAGGGATTAAATGACAAAAAGGTTGGTTGTGCAAGGCCAAAGGGAATGGTAATGGGACAAGTAAAGAAGTAAAGGATGTGTCTAGAGGAAGTGGAATGGCAGAATGATGAACAGCTGCTGAGCGAAAGGAAAAAAAGAGAAAAACAAGACAGTAAAACCAAAACCAGCAAAGAAAAAGGAAACAAAATAGGTGCAGAGATTACAGTCTGAAATTGTTGAACTCTATGTTGAGCCTGGAAGGCTGCAAAGTGCCGAAGTGAAAGATGAGGTGCTTTTCCTCGAGCTTACGTTGAGCTTCTTTGGGACATTGCAGGAGGCTGAGGACAGAGAGGTCAGCATGGGAGCAAGATGGAGAATTAAAATGACAGGTGACCGGAAGCCTGGGGTCATATTTGCAGACTGAACAGAGGTGTTCTGGAAAGCGGTCACCCCAATCTGTTTGGTCGCCCCAATATAGAACAGACCGTATTGTGAGCAGTGAATACAGTATACTAAATTGAAAGAAGTATACGTAAATTGCTGTTGCACCTGGAAGGAATGGTTTGGGCCTTGGATGGTGAGGAGGGAGGAGGTAAGAGGGCTGATGTTGCATCTCCTGCACTTGCATGGAAAGCTGCTGTGGGAAGGGGAGGGGTTATTGGGGGCAATTGAGCACGGGCCAGGGTATCGCTGAGGGAACTGTCCCTTTGGAATGCTGAAAGGAGAGGAGAGGGGAAGATGTGTTTGGTGGTGGCAGCACGCTAGAGGTGGCAGAAATGGAGAAGGATGATCCATTTAAATGAAGGCTGGTTGGGGTGGAAGGTGAGGGCAAGGGAAACTTGTCATTGTTCTGAGAGGGAGGGGAAGGAGTGAGAGCAGAAATGCAGGATATGAGACGGGCACAGTCGAGGGCCCTGTCAACCGCAGTGGGGGGGGGGGGGGGGGGAAATCCTTGTTTGAGGATAAAGGAAGCTGGTATGGAAGGTTGTATCATGAACAGATGTGACGGCGATGGAGAAACTGGAAGAATGGAATGGAGTCCTTACACAAAGCGGAGTGTGAGGAAGTGTTGTTGAGGTAGCTGTGGGAGTCAGTGGGCTTATAGTGAATATTGTTATGATCCCTTAGAGACCAGAAATGTCTTAAGAAGAAATTCAAACTCCCAGAAAGAATTACACCACAAGATATCACGTTTTAAACAAAAAACCTTACTGTGCAAGAGTTAAACAAAGAAGAACACTATTAACTTAACACTACAATTTGAAATCACTTATACTTTAAACTTAAAAACTTAACAGAAAATTAAGACTTATACTTTAAACTCTAAATCTCAACAGAACACTTCCATTTGACTTTTACTTCCATTCCAAGTGTTCCCTTATACTTTACAAGATCTTGGTGGTTCACTCACTTCTCCTGGGACCAATCCAAAGTGTACCACAGTTTTTAGGAACTCACTTCGATTTTCCTTAGTTTCTCAGCTATCTTCCGAGGTATGAGATTTCCTGGGGTACTCCCTCTGGCATTTGGCTATGCAACCCTCCAGCTCTCTTGCAACACCTCATGAATCTGGATTGCCAGCATGAGCATGGACCTTACTCAAATCAGAAACACCCCTGGTTCTTGATGGCCTTCTTGCTCCTGAGTCCAGCTGCTCCCAAAACCAGCTACCTTTTCTGTTCGCAAAATACAGAGATAAAAACACCTGACCAACAGGCATCTCCCTGCATCATCTATCACCATAGCAATGTGGGATGTCCCAGATAACAATTTAAGCTATAATTACCTCAACTCCAAATCATGGCTTTGATTTCGGATACCCCCATGAATAATTAATATTCCTAACAAGGTCAGGACAATTCCTTCCAGACTTTCTGGCTACAGTCCCTAACTAAACAAGACCACTTGCTGTTTTATGGCTCTCACCTCGCTAACTCTATGTCTATGTGAGTATACATGGAAAGATCTTCGAAATGAAATTTTTTGGGTGGTCCTGTAACCTTTTGAACTTTCAGAATTTCAATTACCTTATACCTACACATTTAATTTCCCCAAAACTAAAAGTGGCCTCTAAAATATTAATACATGAACTAGATAATCGTAGCAATACTTGTTGATAGCCTAGCCTTAGAAATGGAGACAGAGAAGTCGAAGAAGGGAAGGGAAGAGTTGGAGATGGACCATGTGAAGGTGAGAGAAGGATGGAAATTGAAAGCAAAGTTAATGAAATTTTCTAGTTCATCTCTGGCATCTCAGTTGGGCATCCAGTCTATTACCACTCATTGAGTATGTTTAAAGCAGAAATTGCCAGATCTCTAAAAACCAATGACATAAGGGGATATGAGGATAGTGTGGGAAAAAGGCATTGATGTGGATGATCAGCCATGATCAAATTGAATGGCAGGGTAGGCTCGATGGGCTGAATGGCCTACCCTGTTCCTATGTTCCTATCCATGAGGTGCTGTGAGCCATCAACAGCAGCAGAATTACATTCCACCACAATATGTAACCCTTGGGCCCAGCAGATCCTTCATTCCTCTTAACACCATTCAGCCAGATGACCAGTCATGGTTCAATGATGAGTATAGAAGTGAATACCATGAGTAGCACCAGGTAGACCAGAAAATGAAATGCCAACCTGTGAAACTACAACACAGGACTATATGTATGCTAAATAGCAGATGTAGCATGCTATAGACAGAACTAGACTAGGGGTATGTCATGCCTGATGAATCTGATTGAACCTTTTGAAGAGGTGATTAAAGTAGTGAAAAGGGGAATGTTATGAATGTTATTTATATGGACTTCCAGAAGGCATTTGATAAAGTACCTCGTAAGAGACTGTTAGCTAATGGAATTGAAGGCAAATTATTGACCTGGCTAGGAAATTGGCTGAGCCGAAGGAGCCAGAGAGTAGAGATAATGGGCAGGTATTCTAAGTGGCAGGATGTGATTAGTGATGTCCCATAAGGATATGTGTTGGGACCTCAACTATTCACTGTATTTATTAGTGACTTAGATGATGGGATAGAATACCACAGAGCTAAATTTGTCGATGACACCGTGATAGGCAGTATTGTAAACAGTGTAGATGGAAGCATAAAATTATTATGATATAGTGACAGATTAAGTGAATGGGCAAAAATGCGACAAATTGATTTCAATGCAGGCAATAGTGAGATCATCCATATTGGACCTAAAAAGGGTAGAACAGGGTACTTTCTAATAAAGGCCTGCTCGGGTCTGCAAATGAAACCTGACCCGAGCCCGACCTGACCCCAGTCCTTTTGTTTTTCCCACGCCCAATCCAACCTGACCCGACCCGACCCGACCACTGGTAGGTTGTACTCTACCTTGGATGGAATTGCTCACTGTAGACTAGTGCGGAGTGTTTCCTGCCTTAACATCCTGGCTGTCACTGTGTCTCTCCCGACCGGAGCCTGAATACCAGAACCAGAAGAGCGACCCGACCCAACCCGAACCCGACACATGTTGTCGGGTCCCGTTGGGTTCGGGTCCGGTAGCCATGCTCTACTTTCTAAATGGTAAAAATCTAGAAGCAGTGGAGGTCCAAAGAAACTTGGATGTTCCAGGTATATAGATCGTTAAAATGTCATGAACAGGTACCGAAAATGATCAAAAAGTATAATGAATGCTAGCCTTTATATCTAGAGGAATAGAATGTAAGGGGCTGGAAGTCATACTTCAGCTATACAAAACCCTGCTTAGACCAGACCAGAAGTACTGTGAACAATTTGGGCACCACACCTTGGAGAGGATATATTGGCCTTGAAGGGTGTACAGCATAGATTTACTAGAATAATAGGCTGTATTTTATGTCCCACTGCCAGGATTGGCGGCGGGTGCAGAAAATGGCAGTTGGCAAACACGGGAGCTGTACCGCTGCGATTGTGCACCAGGTGGGCACTTAGCATATTGATGGCGGCCGACCGCCCCCCCACCCCCCAATCACGTAGCAGGGGCATATTCAGCAACACCATGAATGGCGTCACCTGATTCGTGAGCAGGTGATAGTGCCATTTTTAAAAGACTGCCAGCCCTGCAAACAAAATGCACAGTTGCCCCCGTCCCTTATCCATAAAATAATGCAGAGTTGCCCCCCATTCCCCCCCCCCACCCCATGTATACACTGAATGCAGAGTTGACCCCTACTCTCCTCATGTGGCGTGTCACCAGTTGGTTTTCTAGCTGTGTTTTCATTTCTGAGCTGGAGGAGTTTATATTTACTCGCTTATTTAAAAAAAACTCATTTATTCTGATGTATTTGCAATCTCTTGCCGTTAGCCCACATTGTGGGCTGGATTTTAAGAGCCTGCCACCAATCTCGGCGGCAGGTTAAAAAAATGGAGGCCCGCACGAGCCAAAGAGCCACTGCAATCTCCCATGTGGCGGCTCATTTAAATAGCTAGGGCGGCCCAGCAGCCCCAATCGTGTGGAGGGGGTGGGCTGTCCGTTGCCGACAATGGCGTCAGCTACCTGTGTGCAGGCATGGCGTCATTTTTAACGGACAAGCAGCCCTGCCGCCATTTTTACATTTTCAAAGGTACATCCACCCCCACAATGTATCAAATAAATTTCTAATGCCCCTTTCCCATCCCCCAATAACAATTACATTAACTATTTGCCCTTCACCCACCAAAACATTTACCTTTTAAATCCGACCTGTCCCCCTCCAGACTGCACAAAGTTTAAAGTTCGCCCCTTCCCGCCATCCCCTACACCCATTACCTTTATTTGACCACGTTCCCCCCACATCACTGAAAATCTTAACTCCACCCCCTCCCCACCAGTGGCACACTGGCTTTCCCCCAACAGGGAACTGAAGGCACGGGAATGCTGGTCGCCGCACAGAGGATCGCGGCGGGCCTGGAAGATTTAAGGTAAGTTTATTTAAATTTATTCATCCCGTTCATTTAAATATTGTATTCAGTTCCCATTGCCCAGTGGTGGGGGGGCCACCACAGATCCTTGTCGCCGCCGGGAGAATCGGGCTGGGCCCCCAGGTGTTGGCCTACATGGCGGGCCTATGCCGGAACAATCTTCTGTCCCATCCCACCCCACCACAGAGTCCAATGTAGTGGGCTTGGTAAAGTCCAGCCCAAAGATTAAGAAGAGATTTGATAGAGGTGTTCAAAATCATGAGGGGACTGGACAGAGTAGATAGAGAAAAACTGTTCTTGTTGACGGAAGGGTCCAGAACCAGAAGGCATCGATTCAAGGTGATTGGCAAAGGAAGCAACAGTGACCTGCGGAAATCTTTTTACGGAGCGAGTGATTAGGATCTGGAATGCACTGCCTGAATGTGTGGTGGAGGCAGGTTCAATCGTGGCTTTGAAAAGAGAATTGGATAATTATCTGAAGAGAAAAACTTTGAGGGCTATGGGGTATAGGTGGTGGAGTGGGACTGGGTGAGTTGCTCTTGTGGAGAGCCAGCACAGACACAATAGGCTGAATGGCCTCCTTCTTTGCTGTAACCATTCTATGATTCTATGTATACACTGAATGCAGAGTTAACCACTTTCCCTACCCCAACCCCCCCCACCCCCGATTATACTCAAATTTCAGCAGTGAGCTCTTCCCCTCCACATCTTCTCTTGGACGGGAAAGCGAAGGCACGCAAGTGCCGCACGTCGTTCTGAAGATCGGGAACGGATGGGAAGATCCTGGCGGATGATATGGTAATGTATTGTTATGACCAAGGTGGGATGAGTGCACTGTCATTTCTAGTTCCACTTCTCCACAAGTCACAGCATTTTTAAAAAATGTTTATCCAGTTACCGAATAAAATACACCAACCAGGTTTCTTTAATAAACAACAAAATTATCAGTTTATTATAAAACAAGACTTAACCAATAACAAAGCAAAGCATTAACAAACAGATTGAAATATGAAAGTTCCCTTTTTAAATTCCCCACACACAAACTCACACACACAGTGAAAAAATATAGAAATTTTGTCTGTAGAGCTCTATTACAAAAAAAGAATACTTTGGCCAAATACTTGCTAATTCTTGAAAAAAGAGAAGATATGGAAAGATGTCAATTGTCCCTTTTTGGTCTGGCGTCCCAAATACGCATAGACGGTTGTCACTGGGATCTTTCTAGAAAAGTTCTTTTCAGGCGACATTGAGGATCAGTTTGGCAGGCTTTCCAGGAGAAATGCAGCATTAGGGGTGTCTGGCAGGCTTTTCAGGAGAAATGTGACATCAATTTCTTACACTTGATTCTCAGGAAGTTCTCAAAGAGGTGGAAGAGGGTGAGCCGATGGTGGCTACTCTCTTGGCTGGTTTTCTCCAACTGTCTTCAAAACAGTTCACACCCTAACACACTGTCCAAAGCGAAACCAAAAACAATATCTCATGAGTCAAACCTCCTGACCCCTATAAATCTTGACCTGTCACCTTTTTGTAAACATCTTCGCTAGGTCATCAAGGTTTTTGTTGTTTATTGCTTAAGGTGCATGACTTCCAGCAAGGCTGTTTTTAAACAATATCTCAGTGACCTTTCAATGAATTGTCAACAACAAAGCAGAGTCCAGCTTCTATGAAATCTTCAGCCTTCCAATGAATGCATCTCCACAATTTAAATATAAGTCCTCAAAAACATATCGTTAACCAAAAATTTATAAGCACCTTGGTAACAGTATGCAGAGAGGTATTTTAAATATTCTAACTAGGGTCCTGTCACAGAGCGGCAGAGGGGCCACCACGGAACTTCCCTGCCATCAGGAAGATCAGGCCTGGCAATCCCAGCGTCGGGATCCGTGGCGGCTGCGACCGCTCCGATTCTCCAGCACCCCGCCGCAGAACCTGAGGTCGGGCCAAGCACAAGATCTGGCCCGATATCTGGATTCCGAGGGTTAATCTATGAGAAGAGATTAAGCAAAATAAGGTTCTATTCCTTGGAATTTAGAAAGTTATGGGGTCATTTGAGCAAATTTTTCAAGATATTAAGGGGAATAGATAGAGTAGATAGAGAGAAACTGGGCTGGATTTTAAGAAGCCCTCGACGTTGTGATCCATGGCGGTGGGGGTGCCTGAAGATGGCTCTGGATGAGGCCTACCACGGATCTCGATGCCAGCAGGGCCCAGCCTAATCCTGCCGGCGGCGGCGAGGCTCTGTGGTGGTCCCCCGCCATTGGGCGACAGGACCACAATAAAGATATTCAAATTAATTAAAAGAATACATTTACATATATTTACCTCAGATCTTGAGGGCCCGCCACAATCTTCGACGTGGCAGCCGGCACTCCCGCGCCTTCAGATCCCCTTTCGGGGAAACGAGGCGCGACACTAGTGGGGAGGGGGAGGAGGTAAGTTTGTCAGTGCGGGGGCGAGGAGAAGGGGTCAAATAAATGTCATGGGTGTAGGGGATGGTGGGAAGGGTTGTGCTTTAAACTTTGCACAGTTTGTGGGGGCAAGTCAGATGTTAAAGTTAAGTGGTTTGGAGTGGGAAAGGGCAAATGTAATTGTTATTGGGGTGTGGAAAAGGGGCGTTGGAACCTTCTTTAATTTTGGGAGATAACTCTTTAAAAATTTAAATATCCAGGCAGGGCTGGCTGGCCTTTAAAAATGTCATCAGCGCCTGTGCACAAGCAGCTGACGTCATTGCCAACGACAACAACCTGCCGCCTCCAGGAGATTGAGGGAGGCGGGCCGCCCCAGCTATTTAAATGAGCTGCCGCACTTGGGATCGTGGTGGCTCTTTGGCGTGCGGCTCATTTTTTGAGCTCACCAAAATCCAGCCACTATTTCTGGGGAGTCTTGGACTAGGGGGCATAGTCAAAAAACTAGAGCCAGACCTTTCAGGAGTGAAATTAGGAAACATTTATTCACGCAAAGTGTGCTAGAAGTTTGGAACTGTCTTCTGCAAATGATAATTGATGGTAGGTCAATTTTTAATTTTAAAACTTAGATTGATAGATTTTTGTTAGCAAAGGTATTAAAGGATATAGGGCAAAGGCTGATGAATCAGTGCTCCTCCATGTTGAACACCACTTGGAAGAAGCATTGAGGGTAGCAAGGGCACAAAATTTACTCTTGGTGGGGGACTTCAATGCCCATCACCAAGAGTGGCTCGGCAGCACCACTACTGACCAAGCTGGCCGAGTCCTGTAGGACATATTTGCCAGACTGGGCCTGGGGCAGGTGGTGAGGGAACCAACAAGAGGGAAAACCTACTTGACCTTGCCCTCACCAAATTACCCGTCACAGAAGCATCTGTCCATGACAGTAATGGTTGGAGTAACAGCCGCATAGTCCTTGTGGAGACCGAGTGCTGTCTTCACACGAAGGATACCCTCCATTGTGTTGTGTGGCGCTACCACTGTGCTAAATGGGATAGATTCAGAACATATTTAGCAGCTCAAACCTGGGCATCCATGAGGTGTTGTGGGCCATCAGCAGCAGCAGAATTGTATTCAAGCCCAATTTATAGCCCATGACCCAGCATATCCCTCAATCTACCATGACCACCAAGACAAGGGATCAATCTTGGATCAACGTGGCGTGCAGAATAAGATGCCAGGAGCAGTACCAGGCATACTTTAAAATGAGGTGCCAACACAGGACTCTTCTTCTTAGGCAGTCCCTCGGGAACGAGGATGACTTTCTTCAACTCCAGGGTTGTGGGTCCTTAGATGACTGAATAGTTCAATTCTGGATCCGCACACTTTGCCACAGGAGGGGCAGGTGGTGTTTGATGAGGCGAGTGAATGGGATGCTCGAATTTCCGAAAGCTCCTTCTGCTGTTTGCACTTTGTTGCTGCCTGTCGACGTTATTTGAACTGGCTGGTAACTTCACGGATGCTTCTTCACCATTTTGGGTGGTCTCGGGCAAGAGATTCCCATGAATCAGTGGAGATGTCACATTTTTTCAAGGAGGCTTCAAGGACATCCTTGTAGCGTTTCCTCTACACAGGACTACGTGCATGCTAAACAGCACATGCAGCATGCGATAGACAGAGCTAAGTGATCCCACAACCAATGGATCAGATCAAAGCTCTGCAGTCCTGCCACACCCAGTCGTGAATGGTAGTGGGCCATTAGACAACTAACTGAAGGAGTAGGCTCCACGAACATCCCCTTCCTTAATGATGGCGGAGCATCACAAAAGACAAAGCTGCTGCATTTGCCACCGTCTTCAGCCAGAAGTGCTGAGTGGATGATCCATCTCAGCCTTCTCGTGAGGTTCCCAATACCACAGATGCCAGTCTTTAGCCAATCTGATTCAGTCCACGTGATATCAGGAAAAGGCTGAAGCTACTGGATGCAAAGGCTACGGATCCTGACAACATCCTGGCTATAGTACTGAAGACTTATGCTCCAGAACTAGCTGCGCCACTAGTCAAGTTGTCTCAGTACAGCTCCAACACTGCCATCTACCCACCAATGTGAAAAATTGCCCAGGTATTGTTCGTGTCTAATAAGTTCTGTTAATGGATGTTAAATACTTAGTAATTGAAGGTAATAGGGTGAACAGGTGTTGGGTGTTGATTAGTTAATTGTACTCCGATGTATATATAAAGAGCCAGCACTGGCTGGGTGTTGTTGGAGTAGTAAGCTCTGTGGCAAGCAATAAACAGTTGCTGTCAAAGCATTCTTGTCTTTGTTTTCATCACAAACAGGCTTGTTAGATTCTCTAACAGGTATGCCCTGTCCACAAAAAGCAGGACAAATTATGGTGAACCTGTATAAAACACTGGTTTGGCCTCAATTGGAGTATTGGGCTGGAATTTATGCTGGAGGCAAAGCTCCCAGTGCCAGGCTGAAAAAGCGGGGGAAACCTGCCTCTGCCTTTTCGTGACCCCGCATCCCTGGAGCAATCCTCCAGTCTTCTTAAATCAAAGTTTCTGGTGCCAGGATCAAGATGGGGATCCAGCCTCCAAAAGCTGCCAGCCAATCATTGGGTTGGTAGCTCCGCAGCATTAGTCTGAAGAAGTATGAGATATTGCATTTGGGGAAGGCTATCAAGGCAATGGAATACACAATAAATGGTAGGATACTGAGAAGTGTAGAGAAACAGAGGAACCTTGGAGTGTATGTTTACAGATCTCTGAAGGTGGCTGGACAGGTAGATAAGGTGGTCAAGAAGGCAAAAGGGATACTTGCCTTTATTAGCTGAGGCGCAGAATATAAGAACTGGGAGGTTATACGAGAACTGTATAAAACACTAATTAGGTTACAGCTGGAGTATTGTGTGCAGTTCCAGTCACTGCACTATAGGAAAGATCTGATTGTACTAGAGAGGGTACAAAGGAGATTTACTAGGATATTGCCTGGCCTGTTATGAGGAAAGATTGCAGAAGGATAGGGTTGTTTTCTTTGTAACAGAGGAGGCTGAGGGGAGATCGAATTGAAGTGTATAAAATTATGGGGGTGGTCTAGATGGAGTGGATAGGAAGGTTCTATTCCCCTTGGTTGAGGAGTCCAGGGGCATAGATTTAGAGTCAGAGATGGAATATTTAGAGGGGATTTGAGGGGAATTTTTTTCACCCAGAGGGTGGTGGGGATCTGGAGCTCACTGCCTGAAAGGTTGGTAGAGGCAGAAACCCTCATTACATTTAAAAAGTACTTGGATACGCACTTGAAGTGTCTTAACCCATAAGGCTATGGACCAAGAGCCAGAAAGTGGGATTAGGCTGGACGGCTATTTGTCAGCTGGGGTGACATGATGGATTGAATGGCCTCCTTCCGTGCTATAGATTTCTGTGAACAAATTGCGTTCCAAACCTTTGCAATGCTTTAGCTGATAGCAGGTGAACATCCCTTTAAATAACAGTGGAAGTGTACACCTCCCAACTTGTACCGTCCATTGTGTATGGGTGGGTTGAAATAAGACTGGCATCGGGGTCTTACATCTGACCTCTTTTATATACACTTATGAGGCCGCTACCTGTTTCCGATGGGAATGCTGGCATCCAAAATTAAGGCTCGCTTGTGTCATGGTCCTGTAGTTTTGTTTCTGGGAATATGCAGTTTGCCTTTAAGGCTTGCAAGGGATCAGTGTTGCTTAAATAGCTGGCAAGCCTTAGGAGTTATAGGAAAGTGCATTTTTGTTGCCTTAGGAACAGCCATTTGGAGACTGCGATTCAAAGGGTGCGTTCTCGTTACCATAGATATAGCCACTGGGAGGGAGCCTGATGTGATACATTTGTTACAATTCAGTTTTGAACTGGCTGTTAGGAAGACAGTTTGTGCGAACAGAACACAGACACAGAGGACACAGCTGTGATGAGCACACCTGAAAAAGAGCTCTCTACCATTTAAACTGAAGGAAGAGGATTTTAGCCTGTTTAATTATTATCTCTCAAAATTCTAAAACATCAAGCCAAAACAGCAATCTCTGGTAATTTAAATTGAAGAAAGGGAAGTTAGACTGTAACAATCTTTTATCCCTCAAAAATTCTAAAGTCAGATTGATTCTGTTGAAAGTGTTTGCAAGTCGTTAGTTGTTGAAATTCGCTGGAGAAGGAAAGCAACATTCTGTGAGATCTTTGAGCAACATCCTGTGAGGACTTCAAGCAACATTGGACTGTAAATTTGCAAGGTCTCTAATTTTTTTCTATTTTAAATGTTGTTTATATCTTCATAGTGTTTAAGAATTTAGTTCTTCTAATTGAACAGTTAATTTGTTGATTGAAAGACACTTGGTTTGGTTAACCCAGTGAATGCTGTCACTGAGACTGCCCTCAATGCAGCCCAGCCTCTACCAGTCATGGATGAGCTGGACATACAGCCAACCAAATCGGAACTCAGTGATGCCATTGATTCTCTAGCCAGCGGAAAAGCCCCTGGGAAGGACAGCATTACCCCTGAAATAATCAAGAGTACCAAGCCTGCTATACTCTCAGCACTACATGAACCGCTATGCCTGTGCTGGGACGAGGGAGCAGTACCCCAGGACATGCGCGATGCCAATATCATCACCCTCTATAAAAACAAAGGTGACCGCGGTGACTGCAACAACTACCGTGGAATCTCCCTGCTCAGCATAGTGGGGAAAGTCTTTGCTCGAGTCGCTCTGAACAGGCTCCAGAAGCTGGCCGAGCGCGTCTACCCTGAGGCACAGTGTGGCTTTCGTGCAGAGAGATCGACCATTGACATGCTGTTCTCCCTTCGTCAGATACAGGAGAAATGCCGTGAACAACAGATGCCCCTCTACATTGCTTTCATTGATCTCACCAAAGCCTTTGACCTCGTCAGCAGACGTGGTCTCTTCAGACTACTAGAAAAGATTGGATGTCCACCAAAGCTACTAAGTATCATCACCTCATTCCATGACAATATGAAAGGCACAATTCAACATGGTGGCTCCTCATCAGAGCCCTTTCCTATCCTGAGTGGCGTGAAACAGGGCTGTGTTCTCGCACCCACACTTTTTGGGATTTTCTTCTCCCTGTTGCTTTCACATGCGTTCAAATCCTCTGAAGAAGGAATTTTCCTCCACACAAGATCAGGGGGCAGGTTGTTCAACCTTGCCCGTCTAAGAGCGAAGTCCAAAATACGGAAAGTCCTCATCAGAGAACTCCTCTTTGCTGACGATGCTGCTTTAACATCTCACACTGAAGAGTGCCTGCAGAGTCTCATCGACAGGTTTGTGGCTGCCTGCAATGAATTTGGCCTAACCATCAGCCTCAAGAAAACGAACCTCATGGGGCAGGACATCAGAAATGCTCCATCCATCAATATTGGCGACCACGCTCTGGAAGTGGTTCAAGAGTTCACCTACCTAGGCTCAACTATCACCTGTCTCTAGATGCAGAAATCAACAAGCGCATGGGTAAGGCTTCCACTGCTATGTCCAGACTGGCCAAGAGAGTGTGGGAAAATGGCGCACTGACACGGAACACAAAAGTCCGAGTGTATCAGGCCTGTGTCCTCAGTACCTTGCTCTATGGCAGCGAGGCCTGGACAACGTATGCCAGCCAAGAGCGACGTCTCAATTCATTCCATCTTCGCTGCCTCCGGAGAATACTTGGCATCAGGTGGCAGGACTATATCTCCAACACAGAAGTCCTTGAAGCGGCCGACACCCCCAGCATATACACACTACTGAGTCAGCGGCGCTTGAGATGGCTTGGCCATGTGAGCCGCATGGAAGGTGGCAGGATCCCCAAAGACACATTGTACAGCGAGCTCGCCACTGGTATCAGACCCACCGGCCGTCCATGTCTCCGCTATAAAGACGTCTGCAAACGCGACATTAAATCGTGTGACATTGATCACAAGTCGTGGGAGTCAGTTGCCAGCATTCGCCAGAGCTGGCGGGCAGCCATAAAGACAGGGCTAAATTGTGGCGAGTCGAAGAGACTTAGTAGTTGGCAGGAAAAAAGACAGAGGCACAAGGGGAGAGCCAACTGTGCAACAGCCCCGACAAACAAATTTCTCTGCAGCACCTGTGGAAGAGCCTGTCACTCCAGAATTGGCCTTTATAGCCACTCCAGGCGCTGCTTCACAAACCACTGACCACCTCCAGGCGCGTATCCATTGTCTCTCGAGATAAGGAGGCCCAAAAGAAAGAAAGAAGATGGTACAATTTGGTTGGGTCTTTCTTTAATTTGGAAAGTTTTAAATGATATGTTAACTGATCTGTGGAGCGATGGGATTGAATTAACAGTGTGTTGGTCCCACCACAATCAGAATCGTATATTTTGATTGGGGGCTTTGATAGGAGCGGTCGGTCGTAACACTTGGAAAGTGGAACTGATGAATCTCCAGTGGTAAATCGGCAGGATTCTTATCAAGGAATAAAAACCCATAGGAAAAGTGGTCCTACTGTGGCCAACAAGGGAAGTTAAATTTAGCATTAGATTAAAGGAAGAGGCTTATAATGTTGCCAAAAAGAGTAATAAGCCTGAGGATTGGGAGGATTTTAGAATTCAGCAAAGGAAGACCAAAAATTGGTAAAGAGAAAATAGAATGAGAGTAAACTAGCAAGAAACATAAAAACAGACTTTAAAAGCCTCTATAGATATGTAAAAAGGGAAGAGATTAGCAAATGTAAATGTGAGTCTCTTAGAGGCAGAGAGGAGAAATTATAATGGGAAATAAAGAAATGGCAGAGACATGAAGCAAATGATTTCTATCTGTCTTCACAGTAGAAGACATAAAAATCATTCTGAAAATAGTGGGCAACCAAGCATCCAGCGAGAATAAGGAACCTAAAGAAATTAGTATTGGTAAAGAAATTGAAGAAATTAAGGGGCTAAAAACTAACAAATCACCTGGATCTGATGGCTTGCATCCGATGATTTTAAAAGAGGTGGCTACAGAGATAGTGGGTGACCTGGTTTTGATCATCCAGAATTCTTTAGATTCTAGAATAATCCTTGTGGATTGGGAAAGTAGCAAACGTAACTCTGCTACTCAAGAAATAAGGGAGAGGGAACTTGACATTAGCAGTCGGGAAAATGCTAGAACGTATTAATAGGGACTTGATATCAGGGTACTTAGAAAATCATAATATGATTGGGCAGAGCCAACATGGCTTTATTTGTTTGACAAATCTGTTAAGAGTTCTTTGAGGTTGTAACTAACAGGGTGGATAAGGGGGAAATAAAGGATGTATTTTGTTTGATTTTGAAAAAGCATTGGATAAAGTGACACACAAAAAGTTAATACATAAAATTAGGGCTCATAGGATTGGAATATATTAGCATGGATTGAGGATTAACTGATCGAAAACAGAGTCGGAATAAACAGGTCATTTTTGGGATGGCAGGCTGTAACCAGGGGGTAGCACAAGAATCAGCACTTGGGTCTCACCTATTTACGATCTATATCAATGACTTAGATGAGGGGACCGAATAGGAAAGTAAGCTGTGATGTGGCTTCAAGGTGGCTGTAAAAGGAATTAGGCAGGTTATGTGACTGGACAAGAATGTGGCAGATGGAATATAATGTGAGAAGTGTGAAGTTATCCACTTTGGTGTGAAAAAAAGAAAAGCTGAATATTTTTAAATGGCGAAAAATTGGTATTCTTGTACAGAAATCACAGAAAGTTAATAGGTACAACAAGCAATTAGGAAAGCAAATGGTATGTTAACCTTTATTACAAAGGGATTGGAGTATAAGAGCAAAGAAGTCTTACCACAGTTATATAGGACTTGGCAAGACCACACCTTTGCCTGAATGGATAGGTCCGAAGCACATGTGATATTGTGCCTCAGGCATCATTATCATCAGATGTCCTCAGGAACTTGCCTAAGAAGAAACCTGCTTGCGGAGCTGGCTGCATCTCTCAGACAGTTCCTTAAATGTGACCAGGCGAGGGAGTAATTCAGAGGGAAGCAATTGGGAGAATAGCAGTGACCATAATTATGAAGGTGGCAAAGGTGATGGGGGAGGTTGGCAGCTGTGATTGGAAGCAGCCTAGGCCGCGTCAGGCAGCTCTGGCTGTTAAAGAGTGCAGACCTCCTGCCTACCGTATTAAAGGCTGAGGAACCGGTTTAGCTCTCAAAACTGTAGCAGGAACCATTGAATTTCTAGGCCACGTAGAGAATTTCAGATTCTGGCCCTGTCAGGGTGAGTTGACTAGAAAAGGCTATCAATCCTCCTTAGGATAGCAGGAAAATCAGTGGACTAATTACTCCAAATTGCTGTCTCACACCTTTTGTGCACCAAACTACCATAAATTTGTACTGTATTTATGCTGCTATGATTATTAATGCCACACCAAAATCTTTACATTCATTCCATACAACTCCCAATGATTTCACTTTTGACTATTTTCCACAAGGTGGTGGTGTATCCTTGGAGCAATCCTTGTATTAGCTCCAGTATATCTCAAGGAGCTGATGTATGCCTAAGAATCCACTAAGGGTCATGATATCACAATGTGCATTAATGTTATTGTTAATACTTATCCACGGCCATGAACTTGACTCCAGGTCGATAAATGATGTATCAGTTTCGGTGACTTCCTTTGAAACTCAAGAGCATCATAATACGTATATTACACATGATATAAATACCTGTGTAAGAACCTTGGTGCTTTAACTTTTGAAGGAAGGTAGCAAGATTGAGGTGCAGTCAATTATGTTTCCCTCAGGATTCTAAACCCATACTGAAAGATAACTGTTGCATAAGTGATACAACAGCAGTAAAGTCAGAGGCTTGGAGACAAGTTACCATGGTAATTATAGATGTGTGAGAGAAAATAATTAATTTTGTTCCAATGATTAAGAAATTTGTAAAACAAAAGCAAAAGAAAAGGGGAAGCATAAATTTACTGGGATGTTATAAGAGATAAAGGGATATAATTCTGAAGAATGGGGCCAAAATTCCACAGGACTATTTATGCTGCAGTCGTGCTGGTATCAGGACTTCTAGCTAAGACTGTCAGAATCACAAAATTGTTGCAGCGCAGAAGGAGGCCATTCGGCCTATCGTGTCTGCACCAGCTCTCCGGATGATCAATTCACCTAGTGCTACTTGCCCGCCTATTCCCGGTAACCCTGCACATTCTTCCTTTTCATATAACAGTCTAATTCCCTTTTGAATGCTTCAATTGAACCTGCCTCCACCACACTCTCAGGCAGCGCATTCCAGACCTTAACCATTCACTGCGTGAAAAAGTTTTACATGTTGCTTTTGCTTCTTTTACCAATTACTCTAAATCTATGCCCTCTCGTTCTTGATCCTTTCATGAGTGGGAACAGTTTCTCCCTATCTACTCTCTCCAGATCCCTCATAATTGTCATCTGAGAGGAGCAAGGTCGTGGGCATCAGGATATTGTACTGGTGATTCCGAAAATACTAGGGAGACAGAGCCTAAACGTCCCCCTAGTTAGAGTCGCAAACTCTAGTTAGAGGCATTCCTGGATCACATGATGCCTGATCACGTGACTTCTTCAGATCTTACTGCATTTCTTTTTTAAAGGTTGCATCCATGTGGTTGAGAATCTTTGCTCGTTCCTTCACGTCAGGAGCTGCTGTATAAGAAGTTCCAAGAATCAGGAGGCCACCCATGAGCAGGGGAGAGGGGAGTCCGAGGGCGGGACAAGAGGGGAGACCGAGGATGGGGAAGAGGAGGAACTGAAAGTGGGAGAATGATTTACAGAGGGGAAATCAGGGGTGGGAGGAACTTTGAGTCCGCCAGTGACTGATGATAAATCACTAAAATTCCACTGATAATTAATAGTAATACAGATAACATTCCAGTTCCCCTCATAACCAGCAGTAATATAATAACTCACTGATACTCTATAAGTAACTGGGATGAGTAACAGCCTCCCGAACTTCCTTTAACCTGCCTTCTTTGTCAATTTCTCCCCTTCTCTTCCTAAATTTTTGCCAGCCTTGTGCCTGCCTGTCCCCTTTCGTTCTCGGCGGGGGTACCTTACAGTTCACCAGCCCTCTGCTGGAGGGTCCTCCTAACACCGGTCCAGGACTTTGGGGTGCAGGGTTCACAACCTGTCACATGTGGCAACTCCTGCATCTTTAGCCAGTCAAACTGCTGTCTTATGTAGGCTTTGGTCTTTTGTATACCGGCCTGTACAACCACAGCAGTCTCGTGGGCCCTTCTTAACATTTCTCTCCGGTAACTCTTCAGCACCGTTAACTGGTGAACTACAGTCCACTCCTTGCTCTCAGGTCTGTGAGGAGAACTCCATTTCCTCATCAGTACCTCATTCTTTAATTGGTACCAATCAGTGACCCCATCTGCTTCACTTTCAGACTGGGCAGCCTGTGTCAACTCTCGCAATACTGGGTCGGCTCGTTAAGCCTCAGCTAGGGAAAATCCATTTAATTCATTCCCTGGGTCTCCTAACTTTCCAAACAAAGTATCAGACAGACAGACCTGGTCATCTGCCTGCAGTGCTAATTCGGTCCCCTCTGGTTTGATCATGGCCTGATCCACTACACATTCAGGGAAACTGCAGGGGTCTGTCTCCTGCCACGGCCCTGTCCCTCTGACCTCCTGCGCTCTTTCTTTCACGAGTGGGGAGGCTACCACCTTCACCCCCGCCAGATCATTACCTAGGAGGTCAACTCGTCCACAGGCAAACTAGGGACAATCCCTATGGTCACCGGTCCTGAAACAAGGTCGCACTCCAGGTGCGCCCAATGTACAGGTACAGGCATACACTGCCCTCCAGTACCATTCACCACCATTCTGGTGTTCACTGCACTCTCTGGGGGAAAGGTCAGGCCTTTTCCCAGTAAAAGGGATCTAGTGGCCCCTGTGTCCCTGAGAATCACTATGGGCTTGCTTGCCCCACTCAAGGGGTATGGGGTCACTTTCCCTTCAGACACAAAACCCTGATAACCTTCAGGAATCCTACTAACTTTTCCTTCACTTGCAGTAGTAAGCTTCCTGGGTCTCAATCTTACTGTAGTTAAAGCCACAGCTTGTTCTGCTGTGCTTTCCATCAGGTTCCCATCTTCACAGAGTGGACATGTCCTGATTAACCCTACAGATTTTCCCTTTAGTTGCCAACAGTCAGTTATTAAATGCCCTGCTTTATTACAATGGAAGCACACAGGTCTCCAGGTCTCACCCTTGCTCACAGCACCTTCTTTTTTGGCTAGAGGAGGGCTCCCTGTGACTCCTGCTTTCCTTTCTCTCCCAGGACTGCTTGGGCTCCTGTCACCTTCCCACCCTTTGCCCCTTTTGGATTTGTGGGGGTGATTAGGAAAGGTTCTCCCCTGGGAAACTGACTTATAAATTAAAGCAAACTCATTGGCCAGGACGGCCGCTTGCCAGGCTCTCTGGACCCGCTGCTCCTCTACATGGGTCTTTATGGAGAGTGGGAGAGAGTGTTTAAATTCCTCTAACAGAATTATTTCTCTGAGATTCTCATAGCTGAGCTGTACTTTAAGAGCCCTCAGTCATTGGTCAAAAGCCAGCTGTTTACTTCTTTCAAACTCCAGATATGTTTGATCAGCTTGCTTCTTGAGGGTTCTAAACTTTTGGTGATAGGCTTCAGGTACTAATTCATATGCTGCGAGGATAGCATTTTTGGTCAGTTCATAATTTGATGAACTCTCATCTGGCAACAGGGAATAAACCTCATGGGCTTTTCCAGTTAGCTTGCTTTCTAGTAAAAGAGGCCAGGTCTCAGCTGGCCATTTTAGCTGCCTTGCCAATTTCTCAAAGGACACAAAAAGTGTTTCTACATCCTCCTCATTGAAGTTAGGAATTATTTGAGCCAGTTTTAACAATTCTGTACCCAGCCCTGAATTATGCTCCTCCATATTGGCTATGCTTTCACTGGGGTTACTCTGTTGCCCCCTAGTTAACTCAAGCCCCTTCAACTCTCTCTCTTCACATTCCTTCCAGAATATTCTTTCTCTCTCCCTCTCCTGTCTTTCTCTCTCTCTCTCTCTCTCTCTCTCTCCTCAAATTCAAGTTTCCTCTGTTCCAATTGTATCTTTGCTAACAATACCCTGTCGGAGTCTGCTTCTAACCCTGTTTCTGCTTCTTCAGATTCAAGAGAAAAATGGTTGGCCACTAGCCTTAGGAGTTCAGACTGCCTAGCCTTGCCAAGTACAGTGATCCCACACTGCTCAGCCATTTTCCTCAACTCCTCCATAAACAGCGCTTTTAACTTATCCCAAGTTACTTCATCCTGGCTTGCAAGCTTCAGTTGCAGACATGTTAGTATTGAAGCACACACAACCACAAGAAAACCTGTATTGAAATTTTGCTCTTTTTTTTTATTGGGAACAATTTGGCTTCCCACTTTCAATTTATCTCGTTTGTGGGTAAAATCCGGACACTAGCACCCAAATTTCTGTTACGACCAGGTGAGAAAGGTGTCTGGGGTCCCTTTCAGCCTTCACCTGGCCTTACTGTAACAGGATTTTATTTTTAAACACAGTGTTTTTAGCTCCCTCTTGGTGAATCCTTGTTCATCGCTTTCCAATTATAAGGCAAAGAAACCAGCACAAACAGCCTTTCTTAGGTTTAAAGAAGAAAGGTTTGAAATTTATTAAACTTAAACTCTAATTTGATTAACGCCTACGGATACACGATGCACCCATGCTAGCATGCACAGGCGATACACACTTGCAAATAGAGACAGAAAATAGCAGAAGAAAAATAAAGTGGAAAAGTTTGAGGCACTATCTGAAGAGTTTGGTTACGGTTCTTCAAGCTCACTGTAGAGTCCTTGATTGTGGGTAGATCTTGCTTTTTTGGGGGGGCTCAGTAGTCTCCTTAAACCTTGTTCGCAGGGGGAGACATTTCTCTCTTGGGGTTCATGTGTCTTCAGTGGATTCAGAGGCTTGTGAGAAAGAAATGGGAGCAGCCAGGAGAGATCTTCTTAGTCCAGGAGCAAACAGACTTTCTGCCCAAACTGTTTGTACAAATTGAAAAAACTCAGGTTGCCCAGTAGGTTAGTCATGTGACTAGCTGGTTTGACCATGTCCGTTTGTGTATTCGGCCATCTTAGCAGTCAACCTGGAATGCGAGCTCCCCCACCTTCAAAGTCTGGTGATCAAAAGTCCATTGTGGGTTGAATGTCAGGGAATGGTCCTTTGTCCTTTCCAAGCACTGTTTGTTAATACGCAAATGTCTTTCCAGCCAAGGGTCCATTGTGGGTTCAATGTGTCAGGGAATGGCTGCTTTGTCCTTCCAGTCACTGTCTGTTAATATGCAAATATCTTTCCAGCCAAGATCTGGCAACATTTTTTTCAAAGCAAGTCCTTTCTTCACTCCAGTAACAGTTTAAAATCAATGTTCATGACAAAATTAATGCGCTTCATTCTTGTCAGGTGGGGGCCTAGCATGACACAGCCCAATATCCTACCTCTAACTGGTAATAATCCTATAACCCACTGATATTCACCCTGAAACCATGGCCAGTATTCACCCACACTGTGCAAGGTGCAGTCAGACTCCTTGTCCAGCCACTTTTAACAGGCTCGATCTCTCTCCCAACTCCTTGAATTCTGCTTTGGACTCCCATTCTGTGAAGGTGACAACTCTAAACTGGGAACCTCATTCAGAGCTGATTTGTACTTGCATGCCACATGTCAAAACCGGGCGGCACAGACTGACCTGATCCAAACTGAGAAATCACGCAAAGGGCTGTGGGCTCAGAATTTGAGGAATTTCTCTAATGGTACATCATCCTAAACTGAGCTCAGCACCAACATTGCTAAACCCCTCCCTCAGCTCTGTCTCAGTAGAGTTTTCCTAGAGCTATAGAAATTACAGAGATTACAGAATTCTGACCACTGGTGCTCTATCCTGTCGCTCAGTTCTCTCTAGATCTTTTTTATATTCCTCCTTTTTGAATACTTGCCCCTTTCCTTTTTACATTGATAGCCACATGTCCTGAAGGATCCCATGGTCCAAAAACTCTTGGTTCAAGAATCTTCCTCCTCCCTTTCCCCTTGGTTCTTCAGTGAGACTCCATGTTTTCAATTCTCTACTTTCCCATTCACCCACCAATCGAAAGATGGCCCCGATATTTACAGGGTGGGGGATAGGAGGGTGGGGTAATTTAATATCAAAGCCAATCTTTCACTATTTATCCACAGTAAGATCCCCAGGTTAGATGTGCCCCTGTATAGGCTGCTCCTCTCTCACTGTCACTCCCACTTACCATGTTGCTGTCGCTGCTCCCAGCTCTCCAGGAAATGTTGGTCCCCATGTCCAACACTAACTCATACTCTAAACTGGTTGAGCCCCAATTCACCTTAATCACTCATCTCCCCTCCAGTCCCATTCCCTAGTCTCCCTTTCTTCCTCCTACCACTCTTGGCCGATTCCCAACTGTAGTCCAGCTGATGATGAGCTCAGGGGGAAAGGCTGTGAAAGATTCAGTTTAAAATGAATGCAGCATAACTTTGTTCTGACTCCTGACACAAGGCTAACAGTTAGTTATTAATTACAGTACCTCACATGTTGTTCATATGGACGCACTGTGTCGGGAAATTTAAATCACTGATTTCCTGAGTTGCTGTAGCCAGCACTGGGGAAAGGAATAATTGATTTCAGAAAATTCTGGGAGGGTTGATAACCCTACCCCTAGTGGAAGCTGTATAGACACCTGTCCTTGGCTGAGCAGTCCGTGAATGAAATTGCACATGCATATATTGATGTTGCTTTCCCAGGACATGCAGCAGGTCACAGAGGCATATTTGGCAACATCAAGCACACTTTAGACCATTGCTCCCTGTAATGCATTTGTATAATATGCTCATGATGTGATGATGCGATGATGTCATGATGTAAATAAACACTTCCTTGAATTGGCCATGCTTGGTGTCTATCTTGTCTGTTAGTGCTACCCAAATATACCACAGCAAATGGCAATGAGGATGATTTACAAGTCTGTCAATATAGGTAGCAAACAGCAGGAGGGGCTGCAGTGAACAAGTTCAGCCAGCTCCTGGTGACCTACCTGCTTGGATGGCGGAGATTTTGTTTGCTTTATGCAAAGCCTGAACCTCAAGCTATCTCTTTGGTTGAATGGGATGCTGCAGGGTCCTAGTGTGCATCAGATTCAAAATGTTCATTTGGGTAAGAGAATATTCTCCACCACAGACTAGACTGGTTTTAGGTATCACTGTTACGGACAGCCAGAGTAAATTATTTACTGGGTTACTGTGAATTTGCAAACGGGACAATATGGCTCGGTCCATGGAATACATTGAAAGGCTCGGAACTCATGAGAGGGCTTGAGAATCATTCAGTTTGTATTGTCACAAAAGATTTTTTTTATTGAAAGTTAAGAATTCTGTGTGCTTTTAAGAGACTGAGAAAAAGGATTTTTCTCTGTGAACACTGAATGCTGAAACTTGGAATTGTGAACTGAGTGGGACAAACTGCAAGACATCTGTTCCAAGCAGATCAACAGGGAAATGACAGGAAGATTTATGACTGTCACATGACTTATCGTTAAGAGTTTTGGTTTCACTTCTGCAGTGTGAAACAGGCCAGGGAGCTGGAAACAGCTAGCAGTGAGCTTTGTGTTTGCAGACCAGAGAATAAAAGACCTATTCTCTGAAAAAGATGATTTGCCTCTCTTGGAAAAGAATTCCTACATTTGAGGTTGTGCCTGTGGTCTGCCTGAAGAGAGAAAAAGACCCCTGGAGAGGAAAAGACTCAGGAAGAGGAGTTGCTGCTCTCTGTGGAGAAAGGCTCCTTTGCTGAGAGGAAGCCCTGCATTTTAAAAGGTAGCAAATTCCTATTGCCTCCAGTCTCTGAAATATCTCTGCCTCAGGAGTGATTCCTGTTGTCTCTTATTTTCTGGGAGATCCTGAAAGCTCAAGAAAGCTTTGATTGCTAGACTGCTATTTCAAAGCCCAAGTAGACCTGTTGTTGCACCCTTTGCTGAAAACTCTGTGTGATGCATGCTGCAGATGAAGTGCTGTAAATGCCTACCCATCACAGATTGTTCATTAACCTCACCTGGAGAGACTTTGAGTGGTAGCCAGCTATTCGATTCTGGGACATCTCACCAACCTGGAAATATCCTACCAGAACGTTACAACCCAGTTATTTTATTATTCCTAAGAAATAGTGGTAAAGAGAAAAGCCTTTTAAAACCGGTTAACCTTTTTTCTTTGAATGTGTGTGTGTCTGTGCATGAGGGTTAGGAAAAATAAGATGTTTGAAAAGAATCCTTTCACATATAGAATTATCTCATTATTGTTTATTAATAAATAGTTAATTTTGTTGTTGTTTAAATAAACCTGGTTTGGTGTGCTTTATTCTGGGGGGATAAATAGAGTGTTTAATTTGGCAATTTTCCAGTAGGTGGGAAGCTTCACTAATATGTTGTGAGCTGTGGAGTAGTGGGACTCAGTTAATGTTGCATTACTCCCGCCTCAGTCATAAAGTACATTGAAAGAATGAACATGTTTTCGAGCTAATAACATTTTTGAACTTGAAGGTGAAAATCAAGAGGTCAAAACTCAGAATAAAGCAATTCTTAAGTGCAAGAAAGCAATTTTGCCAACAGAAATTGGCCTGGAAGTGTATGGCACGCTAACAAACCTTGCTCCCAACAACATAAAAGATAATAAAAACAAGAAATGCTGGAACCACTCAGCAGGTCTGGCAGCATCTGTGGAAAGAGAAGCAGAGTTAACATTTCGGGTCAGTGACCATTCTTCGGAACTGACAAATATTAAAAATGTCACAGGTTATAAGCAAGTGAGGTGGGGGTGGGGCAAGAGATAACAAAGGAGGTGTAGATTGGACAAGGCCACATAGCTAACCAAAAGGTCATGGAGCAAAGGCAAACAATATGTTCATAGTGTGTTGAAAGACAAAGCATTAGTACAGAAAAGGTGTTAACGGACTGAATATTGAACAGCAGCAAGTGCAAACATGAAAAAAAACAGTGGGTAAGCAAACTGAACAAACTAAGATGAAATGAAATAAATGCAAAAAAAGGTTGTAAAAAAGAAAAAACAACTAAAAATGAAAGTAAAATGGGGGGCTGTAATGCTCTGAAATTATTGAACTCCATGTTCAGTCCGGCAGGCTGTAGTGTGCCTAATCGATAGATGAGATGCTGTTCTTCGAGCTTGCGTTGATGTTCACTGGAACACTGCAGCAATCCCAGGACAGAGATGTGAGCATGAGAGCAGGGGGGAGTGTTGAAATGGCAAGCAACCGGAAGCTCAGGGTCCTGCTTGCGGACTGAGCGGAGATGTTCCGCAAAGCGGTCACCCAGTCTGCGCTTGGTCTCCCCAATGTAGAGGAGACCACATTGTGATCAGCGAATACAGTATACTACATTGAAAGAAGTACAAGTCAATCGCTGCTTCACCTGAAAGGAGTGTTTGGGGCCTGGGATAGTGAGGAGAGAGGAGGTAAATGGGCAGGTAAAAGATATAAAAGATATCCCATTCAAAATGATGATCACCCAGTTGGAGGAACATTTCACCCCTAAGTCACAAGAGTCAGTGGAAAGCTACAAATTTGGAATCAGAAATCAGAAAAGTAGTGAAACAGTTGGTGAGTACATTGTGGCACTGAAGAATTTATCACTACATTACAACTTTGGCACATGCTTAGACCTTGCATTGTGACACAGATTTGAGTGTGGATTGGTGGACAGTAGAGTCCATTGAAGTAACTGAGCACACAAAATCTTACATTTGAGCCAGTGTGTGAGATTGCTATTTCTATCGAGATGGCATCAAGGCATGCTCCGGAATTCTGTCCTATTCCAGTGACTAGTATAGCTTCTGTCCACTGTCAGAAGGCTTTTGGCAAGCCGAAAGTGGATAGACCTAGTCAGAAGAGTGCTGGTGATAGCAGTTTACTGTCTTGTTATTGCTATAAGGACCACCACACAGCACAAGCATGTCAGTACAGAAATGCCAAGTGCTTTAATTGACAAAAGACAGGTCATATTGCAACTGCTTGCAGAGTGAGGGCCAAAGCAGGAAAGGGAACTCATTCCAGTGGTGATGGAAAACAGTGACACCACAAGGGTGGAGTTCACAATCTTGAAGTAAATCCAGAGAGCCTAAGCAGAAAGGAGCTAGGGCTGTGCGGCATTTATGCCACTAGTAATCACTCAAATGACAGAGACTTATGTACAAAGGTGTTGGTAAATCAATAGTACATCAACATGTGCATACATTGCAGATTGCTCTATTATAAGTAGAGACATGTATGGGAGCAAATTCAGCGACATACCTCTAACTGAGAGCACAGTTCAGTTGAAAACCTACTCTGGTGAAGTGTTAGAAACGCATGGACAAATGGAGCTCAATGTCCAATGTAAGGGTAAATGCCTCAAGTTACCCATTGTTATAACGAGATGTGTCAACAAATCAACGTTAATGGGCAAAGACTGGCGTCATAAGCTGAAGTTAGACTGGAAGCATGTTTTCCAAGTTGAGAAGACCAAGAAGCTTGATCAGCTATTGAATATTCACAGGCACATTTTTCAGGATAGCTACGAAGGAATAATCCGTGTGAAAGCACATGTCTGAATTAGGCCTGGTGCAAAACCAGTATCTTGCAAGGCTAGGCCATTTCCTTATGCTTTCAAAACCCAGGTTGAAGAGGAACGAAAGAAGCTACAGAGAAACAATGTGCTATGAAAATTGATCATAGTGATTGGGCAACCCCAATTGTAGTACTGCCCAAGTCAGACAAAATCGTAAGACTATGCGGGTACTATAAAGTCACAATTAACCAGGCAGTGGATAATAAGCAGTATCCACAATTGACCTCTCAAGATTTGTATGTGGAGTTAGCGGGATCCAAGTTATTCACAAATTCAATTTATCCCATGCTTATGCACAGCTCAATGTGGATTGAGAGAGAGTCAGCAGTATCTCATGATGAACACACACGGGGTTATACTCTTACTCAAAGCTACCCTATGGTGTGAAATCTTCTACAAAAATCTTCCAAGCTACAATGGATACGATTTTACGAGGAGCGCAGCATTGCTTGTGCAATCAGGATGATGTGTCGATTGTGATTGCAACACAGGAAGAGAATTTTCAAGTGTTGGATGAAGTGTTAAAAAGGCTCAATGATCACAATGTGAAGTTGAAAAGGAGCAAGTGTGCTTTTGTGCAATCTGAGGTGGTGTACTTTGGCCTGAAAATCAACGAGAAAGGACTACGGTCAGTGAAAGAGAAGGTAGAGGCTATAGTTAATGCCTCAAAGCCAAAAGATGTGTCTGAGCTTCGATCTTTTTCTAGGCATGGTCTAATACTACTCGTGATTTCTGCCTGAGCTTGCAACGGTGTTAGCTCCACTAAATGAGCTGTTGAAGAAAAATGTGAAGTGGGAATGGTCTAAAGCACAACAAGATGCTAATGATGCATGTAAGAGAAGCTTAGCCAATGATACATTACTTGTTCATTATAACACAAATCGTGACCTGAAGCTAGCATTTGACACTTCAAACTATGGTGTTGGAGCAGTGATCAGTCTTGTTATGGATGATGGTCAAGAGAAGCCCAAACATTTGCGTCACGTACCCTAACCAAGAGTGAATGCAACTACGTGCCAATGGAAAAGGAAGTACTTGGAATCATCTTTGGAATCAAAAAGTATCACCATGTTTTGTTGGGTAGAAACTTTACGCTAGTAACAAATCATAAACCCCTAGTAGCTCTTCTGGGACCAAAGACTTCAATACCAACAATGGCAGCGACAAGTATGCAGCAGAGGGCTGTACTTCTCTCACAATACAACTACATCGAATATCGCAGTTCAAAGGAGAATACTATCATTGATGCACTATTGTGTTTGCCACATGAAGACTCAGAAGTAGGAATAGGACTGGTAGATGATGGCATTTCAATCACTGCAACTGAAATTGCAGCTGAAACTCAAAGAATCAGTGTTGAAAAGAGTCTATGAACAGACATTTGTGATGGAAACTACACCTGCCAAATGGAAACATATTAATTTCGTCAGATGGAACACAACTTGAACCCTTTTACTGGACATTGCACAGAACTTGTTTAAAAAAGACCACAGAGTTGGACAGCTGAAACTTGGCTGTACATTTGCATTCCGAGAGATAGTTGAATAGAGAACAATGGAAGTGCTCACTGATTCAATTAACAAAGATTGGTCTGGGCAATCAAAATAATCAACCTTCTTTGTCTGTGTAAGAGCCAGAGCTTCACACCCCACTGAGCGTGACAAAGAACTTTGAGAATCAACAACTTTCGCAGAAGATGCTGTTTCAAACAAAGAGCTGGTCACATGACTTATCTGCTGGCCAGACTGGGAACTGTTTGAATTGTGCCTCACGGAAAGGTTTGGGGCAGACTGCAATTTGAAGACAAAAGAGAAGGAAGGTCTCTCCCTATCTCTCTCTCTCAAGAAAAATCCCAGGGAAGCAGCTTAAGCCTCAAGATAGAGGACTTCTTCAGCCTTCTGGTACCAGAGAAACAAATTTGGAAGTGTGCACTGGGCCCCAGCGAGAACTGCAATACCTCAACTCCAATCAAGGATTTAACATGCAAATCGAAAGACAGTATCTGAATTCTATTTATTGCCAACCCTACTTAACCCCCCCCCGCTTTAATTCTTTCTCCCTCTCTGTATCTATTTGTGTGTGTGAAAGGGGAAGCAATGTAAATTATTTGTTTACTATGCTAATTATGTGATGACATAATGTCATGATGAGCATTCTAATGTTCTCCTCCATGTCATTACTACCTCCAAAGCAGGTAGGACCAGCTGGCTAGGTGTATGTATTGTCAGGAAAACCCTATATGCCAAATGGGACATATTAATTTCATCGGTTGGAAACTTACCTTAGACTTTTAATGGAACAAAAACACTACAAGTAATTAAAAAAAAAACTAGCAGCCAAGATGGCCACTGCCATTTACATCTGAAAAATCAGGAGATTGGACTGGAGACAAAAAGTCTAACAAGAAGTCCAGTCAGGACAATGGCTTGCTCTAAGTGATTAAATTACCTAGACTGGCTTCATTAGCACAATTGTCAAAGCCGTTCCCACCCATTGACTTTGAAAGAGCCAACCCCCTCCAAGTGTAAATGGACATCCTGGGGCATGTACAATCTTGAATTTCATTAGAAGGTTCCAGAAAAACCTCATTAGAAACAAAGGGGATTGATAGAACCATGTAACTGCCTGCTCATCTCTGAAGAAACTAGAGTTTTGTGACACAGACAGCAGACAGGCAGTAACTGAGTGTACAGCAGCGAAGAAGGTGGCTGCCCCCCTGTGTCTCCCCCTCTCTCTCTCCCCAGAAAATATCAAGAAAAGACCCATCTGTGACCGGGGGACACTCCAAGCCGACAGACTGCTACAGCCAGCAACCAGGGGAAGAGAATCAACCACCAATTCTGCCTTCAGGAACACTGAGCAAAGCAAGCCAACCACAGTGCACTTTGACCAACCAGGACTTCAAGAATACAGCTTCAGTCGAGGATGACTGGATTTATAGACTGTATTTAAGTTCCATTTATTCTGGACTTTACTCCAACCACCAAATCTGCTTCCCTCTGTAATCTATTTGTGTGTGATTCTAGTGTGAATGTGTGCGTGAATGTTCAGGTTCAGGTAGGAGGATTACTCCCTGGACACTATGGGGTATACGGCCTTCTGCTGAGAGCCCTTCTTCTCCTCCTCTCCTCCTCCCACTTCTAGCAGCCTGCCCTGCTCTGTGTCACCTCTGCTCATTCTCCCAGTCATACTGTATTCCAAGGGGAATGCCTATTTCTGCATCCATGTCTGGGAGCAACTGGTTTGTGCAGAAGCCTAGATGTCAAGTCAAAGTCCTTCAGCATTTGCTACACCACTTCCTGTAGACTTCAGCAATTTTATAGAACTCTGGAAAGCACCAAACTATTGTACAATCGGAGCAACAGCCACTGGAAATCAGTTAGCAACTAACGGGGAAGTAGTTGATGATCCCTTTATATTGCAGTGGTTGGGGATCCTTCCTGCTGTTGAACATGTGTTCAGTTGTGTGAGATTAAGAGGGGGTGTGAACTGGGGCATTGAGCTCCAAGAGTGCTGGTGTCAAGTTAACGATACACATGATTGAAGTCATGATCCACCTACTCTGCATACCTCCAGTGGATGCTCACTGAGCACATGCTGATGCCCTCACCCATATGGCATCTGGTGTGACCCACACTTGAAGTGTGCGCATTTTGGACTTCTAAGGCCACTTCTGGTGTCCAAATAATGTGCGCTATGTACCCGAGTTTTGAGCAGTTGATATTTCCTAATGACACAGTATAATGTACATGTATGCAGTTTGGCAAAATGCAACGAGTGTTGGAATAGACTTCAGGAAGATATAGGTTCGTGGAATGGGCAGACAGGTCGCAGATGGAATTTAATGTGGTAAGTATGAAGTAATATATTTTGTAAAGAAAAATCTAGGAATGGCAGTACACATTTAATGGAATGACAAAAACATGTAGATGAACAGAGAGAGCGAGCAGGGTTCAAATCTGTAATTCCCTGGAAAAGTGAGTACGTGTAAAGTCATAAAAAAAAGTTCACGGTTTTATAAATAGGAACTTACAGTACAAAGATAAATAAATAATGATGAGATTGCACAAAACATTAGTTAGACCATAGTTAGTGTACTGTGTGCAGTTTTGGGGTGTCCTATAATAAAGAGCTTACCAAGGGAAAGCCACAGCGGCCAGGTCTCTGGCACTGAGCCTGGCTCTGTGGCTCAAAAGGGAAGGGGGGAGAATAGGAGAGCGATAGTGATAGGAGATTCAATGGTTAGAGGAACAGACAGGAGATTCTGTGGTCGCAAACGAGACTCCCGGATGGTATGTTGCCTCCCGTGCCAGGGTCAGGGATGTCTCGGATCAAGTCTACAGGATTCTTAAGGGGCAGGGGGAGCAGCCAGAAGTCGTGGTACACATCGGTACCAATGACATAGCTAGGAAAAGGGATGAGGACCTGAAAAGCGAATATAGGGAATTAGGTTGGAAGCTAAAAGGTAGGACGAGCAGAGTAGTAATCTCAGGATTGATACGGGTGCCACGTGCCAGTGAGGCTAGAAACAGAGAGCGAGTGCAGCTGAACATGTGGCTACAGAGATGGTGAAGGAGGGTGGGCTTCAGAGATGTGGATCATTGGGATACCTTCTGGGGAAGGTGGGACCTGTACAAGAAGGACGGGTTGCATCTGAACTGGAGGGGCACCAATATCCTGGGCGGGATGTTTGCTAGAGCTCTTCGGGAGGGTTTAAACTAGTTTTGCAGGGGGATGGGAACCGGAGCTACGGATCAGTGGATGGGGTAGCTTTTGAACAGGCAGATACAGAGTGTCTGTGAGGAAGGTTAGACAGTTGACAGGGCAAAGTTGCAGCCAGTATGATAGGTTGAAGTGTGTCTATTTTAACGCAAGAAGTGTCAGGAATAAGGGTGATGAGCTTAGAGCATGGATCAGTACTTGGAGCTACGATGTTGTGGCCATAACAGAGACTTGGATATCACAGGGGCAGGAATGGATGTTGGATGTTCCGGGGTTTAGATGTTTCAAAAGGAATAGGGAGGGAGGTAAAAGAGGTGGGGGAGTGGCATTGCTAATCAGGGATAGTATCACAGCTGCAGAAAGGGGGGTCGTCGAGGAGGGTTTGTCTACTGAGTCAGTATGGGTGGAAGTCAGAAACAGGAAAGGAGCAGTCACTTTATTGGGAGTTTTCTATAGACCCCCCAATAGCAACAGAGACACGGAGGAACAGATTGGGAGGCAGATTTTGGAAAGGTGCAGAAGTAATAGGGTTGTTATCATGGGTGACTTCAACTTCCCTAATATTGGAACCTCCTTAGTGCAAATAGTTTGGAGGGAGCAGATTTTGTCAGGTGTGTCCAGGAAGGTTTCCTGACTCAATATGTAGATAGGCCGACTAGAGGGGAGGCTATGTTGGATTTGGTGCTTGGTAACGAACCAGGCCAGGTGGCAGATCTCTCGGTGGGAGAGCATTTCGGTGATAGTGATCACAACTCCCTGACCTTTACTATAGTCATGGAGAGGGATAGGAGCAGACGGGATGGGAAAATATTTAATTGGGGGAGGGGGAATTACAATGCTATTAGGCAGGAACTGGGAAGCTTAAATTGGGAACAGATGTTCTCAGGGAAATGCACGACAGAAATGTGGTGGTTGTTTAGGGAGCACTTGCTGCGACTGCTGGATAGGTTTGTCCCGATGAGGCAAGGAAGGGATGGTAGGGTGAAGGAAACTTGGATGACAAGAGATGTGGAACAGCTAGTCAAGAGGAAGAAGGAAGCTTACTTAAGGTTGAGGAAGCAAGGATCAGACAGGGCTCTAGAGGGTTACAAGGTAGCCAGGAAGGAACTGAAGAATGGACTTAGGAGAGCTAGAAGGGGACATGAAAAAGTCTTGGCGGGTAGGATTAAGGAAAATCCCAAGGCGTTCTACACTTATGTGAGGAACAAGAGGATGGCCAGAGTGAGGGTAGGGCCGATCAAGGATAGTGGAGGGAACTTGTGCCTGGAGTCGGAGGAGGTAGGGGAGGTCCTAAATGAATACTTTGCTTCAGTATTCACTAGTGAGAGGGACCTTGTCGTTTGTGAGGACAGTGTGAAACAGGCTGATATGCTCGAACAGGTTGATGTTAAGAAGGAGGATGTGCTGGAAATTTTGAAAGACATGAGGATAGATAAGTCCCCGGGGCCAGATGGGATATACCCAAGGTTTTACGGGAAGCGAGGGAAGAGATTGCCGTGCCTTTGGCGATGATCTTTGCGTCCTCACTGTCCACTGGAGTAGTACCAGATGATTGGAGGGTGGCAAATGTTATTCCCTTGTCCAAAAAAGGGAATAGGGATAACCCTGGGAATTACAGACCAGTCAGCCTTACGTCGGTGGTGGGCAAATTATTGGAGAGGATTCTGAGAGACAGGATTTATGATTATTTGGAAAAGCATAGTTTGATTAGAGATAGTCAGCATGGCTTTGAGAGGGGCAGGTCTCACAAGCCTTATTGAATTCTTTGAAGATGTGACAAAACACATTGATGAAGGAAGAGCAGTGGATGTGGTGTATATGGATTTTAGCAAGGCGTTTGATAAGGTTCCCCATGGTAGGCTCATTCAGAAAGTAAGGAGGCATGGGATACAGGGAAATTTGGCTGTCTGGATACAGAATTGGCTGGCCCATAGAAGACAGAGGGTGGTAGTAGATGTAAAGTATTCAGCATGGAGCTCGGTGACCAGTGGTGTTCCGCAGGGATCTGTTCTGGGACCTCTGCTCTTTGTCATTTTTATAAATGGACTTGGATGAGGAAGTGGAAGGCTGGGTTAGTAAGTTTGCCGATGACACAAAGGTTGCTGGAATTGTGGATAGTGTGGAGGGCTGTTGTAGGTTGCAACGGGACATTGACAGGATGCAGAGCTGGGCTGAGAAGTGGCAGATGGAGTTCAACCTGGAAAAGTGTGAAGTGATTCATTTTGGAAGGTCGAATTTGAATGCAGAATACAGGCTTAAAGACAGGATTCTTGGCAGTGTGGAGGAACAGAGGGATCTTGGGGTCCATGTCCATAGATCCCTCAAAGTTGCCACCCAAGTTTATAGGGTTATTAAGAAGGCGTATGGTGTGTTGGCTTTCATTAACAGGGGGATTGAGTTTAAGAGCCGCGAGGTTATGCTGCAGCTCTATAAAGCCCTGGTTAGACCACACTTGGAATATTGTGTTCAGTTCTGGTCGCCTTATTATAGGAAGGATGTGGAAGCTTTAGAGAGGGTGCAGAGGAGATTTACCAGGATGCTGCCTGGACTGAAGTGCATGTCTTATGAAGAAAGGTTGAGGGAGCTAGGGCTGTTCTCATTGGAGCGAAGAAGGATGAGAGGTGACTTGATAGAGGTGTACAAGATGATGAGAGGCATAGATAGAGTGGATAGCCAGAGACTTTTTCCCGGAAAGGGCTATCACCAGGGGGCATAATTTTAAGGTGATAGGAGGAAGGTTTCGGGGAGATGTCAGAGATAGGTTCTTTACACAGAGAGTGGTGGGTGCGTGGAATGCACTGCCAGCGGTGGTAGTAGAAGCAGATACATTAGGGACATTTAAGCGAATCTTGGATAGGTACATGGATGATAGCAGAATGAAGGGTATGTAGGTAGTTTGATCTTAGAGTCGGTTAAAGGGTCGGCACAACATCGTGGGCCGAAGGGCCTGTACTGTGCTGTACTGTTCTATGTTCTATGTTCTTAATAGAATTCTGTCCACTAAGCAGGGGTCCCGATGCCAGAAAACCAGGGACAATGCCGACTCGGCCATTTTCAGAAGACCCAATGGAATTCAATGGCAATCAGGCAGTTAACTGCCTGCTGTCAGGTCTTCCGCCCCTTTAAGGGCGGTCCTGCCTCCCCCAACCAGAGAGCCGACAGCTCTTCAGTCCTGCTGGCACTACTGGGAGTGGTGGCCACTGCTGGGACTGCAGCAGACCTGGACCAGCCAGCATGAAGAAGAATCCAGAATTAAGGTGAGTTTGTGCGGCACACCGCCAGTCAGGCATGGATGAGTGGGGGTTGGGCGTGAGGGGGTCTTTCTAAGGAGGCAACACTTGCCACTGGGGGGGACCCTCAGTGGGCCAAGGGGTGCCTGATCAGGTGGGCTCCCCATCCCTGGAGCCCGCAGGATTTTATTGGGCGGCCTCCCCGCCGTTGCTGGTAAAATACTAGTGGCCCTTAATTGGCCACAAGGGCCTCAATTGGCCTCTGGGCGGGAAAGCTGTCTTCGACCTTCCCCATCCCTAGTAAAATTCCATCGCATCGGGAAGGCAATGGGTACTGCTCCCCTCACCTTCCCTTGCCATTTTACGTGCCCTCCGCCCGTCCCTAGAGAGCTGGTAAAGCCCAACCACAGGTGAAAGTAATAAAATTCCTTTCATTCCCCAGGATAGTTCGTGCCAGGGATTGGAAACTATAGTTAGGAGGCGAAACCTGGATCTTGGGACTATTGTAGCAGTCCTCAGTACCTCAACATTGTCACAAATCCCATCAGCTGGACGTAAAAGATCCAATGCTCCTATTCAAAGAGCATTGAATTGTACTTGCCAACAGTCCTTGCTGTGTACAAACAGGGTGCATATTTACCTACTTAACAGCAATGTGTATACTTTAAAATTCATTCACTGGATGTGTTGCCGTAGGGCATTCTGTGGACAATAAAAGGCAGCACATCATACAAATCATTTGGAAAGAATTTGAGTATCCTCTAGGCATACAGCCACCAACCTTCATTCAGAACTTTTTTTATCAAGGCAATTGTCAGTGGAAGCATGGGGTGGGATAAGATTTATTTCAAAGCCTGCAGCTTAAAGGACCAGGCAGCATCTCCAAACAGAAACATCAAGCTGCCTGCAATCCTGTTTAGAAATTCTGCGGTATCAGAAACATCTTGCTTACCTCTTTTTTTTTAAAAAGTGCCTTTTGCCCCTCTAAAATTGACTGCTGCAGTTTGAAGCCCAAGGAATGCTGGATGTTTATCGTATATGTTATATAGAGATGTTGCTTAGAACTAGTATCGTTGAGGTGCTGATGTATGATCTTTCCATATCATTACTGCTTCATTTTAATATACCTGCTCGTGAAAGTGACTTAGAAAGTATATCGTATGAGAAAGGGGTAAGGATCTAGAAGTACAGGTCCCTGCCCTATTATTCAATGAGAGTAAACAAAAAGAAAGTAATTTAGACTCTCAGGCAAGAATGGTACTTTAATTTGAATGACTGAATTCATTTACAGATGGACAACGGTGGAGCGTCTGAAACCTGTACTTCTGGATAAACAGAAAGGAGTATGTTATAATTCCAATATTTAGTATATATTACCTGGAGATTCAAACACAGGTTTCCTCATCAGCATGAATGACAAGTGGAATGGGATGTTTTAAATCCTATTTAACTCAGTTTACCAGATATAAGAAGCTTAGGATCATTAATAACATTATTTCACAATAGCTCTTTATTAGCTTTGTCAGGCCCTCATGAATGATAAATTGGTTCCTTCTTTTAGAGGTCATGTTTAGACTCTAATAAGATAATTATCCTTGTTTTAGCTTGTATGTTTATATTTTCCTCCATTAGGCTATAATGAAGAACTTCTAGGTATTTGTACTCTTTAATACATCGCTGTCCAATTGGGCACTGATGGTATTCCACTGTCTTTTTCAAAGAAACTGTCTGACTCAAATTTGTAAACAAATTGGTACCAAATTTCCTCAGGGCTTGGGGCAGACTTTGTTTTATTTGTTCAAGGGATATGGGCATCACTGGCTGGACCTGCATTTATTGCCCATCCCTAATTGTCTTCAAGAAGGTGGTGGTGAGCTGCCTTTTTGAACCGTTGCAGTCCATGGGATGTAGGTACACCAACAGTGCTGTTAGGAAGGGAGTTCCAGGATTTTGACGCAGTAACAGTGAAGGAACGGCAATATAGTTCCAAGTCAAGATGGTGTTGGGCTTGGAGGGGGACTCGCTGGTGGTGGTGTTCCCATGCATAAGCTGCTCTTGTCCTTCTAGGTGGTACAGGTCGTGGGTTTAGAAGGTGCTGTACATCGAAGGAGGCTTGGTGAGTTACTGCAATGCATCTTGCAGATCAGGGTTATCCAACATATGGCCCGCAGGCCAGGATCCAGCCCAAGGATGTATTTCAGAGAGGAGAAATTTCCCATTGCCTTCTTCTTCCAGCCGGCTTTTAAAAATCATGCTCAGTTTCACACGTGACAGGTGCTGACGTCGAGAAAAGCAGTTTCACAACGTTTTTTATGAAAAGGCCACCGGAAAACCCAAAAGCTGTCCGAGTTTCAGAAACCGCTGTTCCCGCACCTGTCAGCTTTGAAACTGAACACGATTTTTTTTTTAAAAAAAGCACTGACCAAGCCCAAAGCTGTGGTGCTGAGCACTCCCATACCCTGCAACTGTCAGGGAGTGGGGGGGGGGGGGAGGGAGGGAGAGAGAGAGACGGAGAGAGAGACAGACAGAGAGAGAGAGAGAGAGGGGAGCAGAGAGAGAGAGGGGAGCAGAGAGAAAGAGGGGAGCAGAGAGAAAGAGGGGAGCAGAGAGAGAGAGAGGCAGAGGGGGTAAAGTGAGAAAGGGACAGAGAGAGAGAAAGGAACAGAGAGAGAGAGAGGGACACAGAGGAACAGACAGAGAGAGAAAGAGGGCAGCAGAGAGAAAGAGAGAGAGAGAGAAAGAGAGGGTCAGAGAGAGAGGGGGAGCAGAGAGAGAGAGAGAGGGGAGCAGAGAGAGAGGCAGAGAGAGAGAGAGAGAGAGGGGGGCAGAGAGAGGGGGGGCAGAGAGAGGGGGGGGGCAGAGAGAGGGGGGGCAGATAGAGGGGGGGCAGATAGAGGGGGGCAGAGAGAGGGGGGCAGAGAGAGGGGGGGCAGAGAGAGGGGGGGCAGAGAGAGAGTGGGGGGGGCAGAGAGAGACAGAGGGGGGCAGAGAGAGAGAGAGGGGGGGTGCAGAGAGAGCGAGAGAGGGGGCAGAGAGAGAGGGGAGGGGGGGCAGAGAAAGAGAGGGGGCAGAGAGAGTGAGGAGGGGCAGAGAGAGAAGGCGGGCAGAGAGAGAGAGAGAGGGGAGAGAGAGAGAGAATGGGGCAGAGAGAGAGAGAGAGAGGGGGGCAGAGAGAGAGAGAGAGGGGGGGCAGAGAGAGAGAGAGAGAGGGGGGCAGAGAGAGAGATAAGGGGGCAGAGAAAGAGATGGGGCAGAGAGACAGAAGGGGGCAGAGAGAGAGATGGGGCAGAGAGAGAGGGTGGGCAGAGAGAGAGGGGGGGCAGAGAGAGAGACAGGGGGGCACAGAGAGAGAGACAGGGGGGGCACAGAGAGAGAGACAGGGGGGCAAAGAGAGAGAGAGAGAAAGAGAGATGGGGGGTGCAGAGAGAGAGAGAGAGGGGGGGCAGAGAGAAAGGGGGCAGAGAGAGAGAGAGATGGGGGGGCAGAGAGAGAGGGGGGGCAGAGAGAGAGAAAGAAAGAGAGATGGGGGGTGCAGAGAGAGAGAGAGAGGGGGGCAGAGAGAGGGGGAGAGGGAGAGTGGGGGAAGAGAGAGAGGAGGGGCAGAGACGAGAGGAGGGGCAGAGAGAGAGAGGGGGGCAGAGAGATAGAGAGGGGAGAGAGAGAGAGAAAGAGAGGGGACAGAGAGAGAGAGAGAGAGAGGGGAGAGAGAGAGAGAGAGGGGACAGAGAGAGAGAGAAGGGGGTGGAGAGAGAGAGAAGGGGGCAGAGAGAGAGAAGGGGGCAGAGAGAGAGAAGGGGGCAGAGAGAGAGAGAAGGGGGCAGAGAGAGAGAGAGGGCGGCAGAGAGAGAGGGGGCAGAGAGAGAGAGAGGGGGGCAGAGAGAGAGAGAGAAGGGGGCAGAGAGAGAGAAGGGGGCAGAGAGAGAGAGAAGGGGGCAGAGAGAGAGAGAGGGCGGCAGAGAGAGAGAGGGGGCAGAGAGAGAGAGAGGGCGGCAGAGAGAGAGAGGGGGCAGAGAGAGAGAGAGGGGGGCAGAGAGAGAGAGAGAAGGGGGCAGAGAGAGAGAAGGGGGCAGAGAGAGAGAGAAGGGGGCAGAGAGAGAGAGAGGGCGGCAGAGAGAGAGAAGGGGGCAGAGAAAGAGATGGGGTAGAGAGAGAGATGGGGCAGAGAGAGAGATGGGGCAGAGAGAGAGATGGGGCAGAGAGAGAGATGGGGCAGAGAGAGAGATGGGGCAGAGAGAGAGATGGGGCAGAGAGAGAGATGGGGCAGAGAGAGAGATGGGGCAGAGAGAGAGATGGGGCAGAGAGAGAGGGTGGGCAGAGAGAGAGAGAGGGGGCATAGAGGGGGCAGAGAGAGAAGGGGGCAGAGAGAGAGACAGGGGGGCACAGAGAGAGCAAGGCGGGGGCACAGAGAGAGAGAGATGAGGAGCAGAGAAAGAGAGAGAGGGGGTGCAGAGAGAGAGAGGGGGGGTGCAGAGAGAGAAAGAGGGTGGGGGGCAGAGAGAAAGAGAGAGGGGGGAGAGAAAGAGAGAGAGGGGGCAGAGAGAGAGAGAAATGGGGGGTCAGAGAGAGGAGGGGCAGGGAGTGAGGGGGGGCAGAGAGAGAGAGGGGGGGCAGAGAGAGGGGGGGGCAGAGAGAGAGGGGGGCAGACAGAGAGGGGGGGCAGACAGAGAGGGGGGGCAGACAGAGAGGGGGGGGCAGACAGAGAGGGGGGGGCAGACAGAGAGGGGGGGGCAGAGAGAGAGGGGGGGGCAGAGAGAGAGGGGGGGGCAGAGAGAGAGGGGGGGCAGAGAGAGAGGGGGGGCAGAGAGAGGGGGGGGCAGAGAGAGGGGGGGCAGAGAGAGAGGGGGGGCAGAGAGAGAGGGGGGGCAGAGAGAGAGGGGGGGCAGAGAGAGAGGGGGGGCAGAGAGAGAGGGGGTCAGAGAGAGAGGGGGGGGCAGAGGGAGAGAGGGAGAGGGGGGCACTGAGAGAGAGGCGGGCAGAGAAGAGAGAGGGGGCAGAGAGAGAGAAAGAGGGGGTCAGAGAGAGAGAGAGAGGGTGCAGAGAGAGAGAGAGAGAGAGAGAGTGATGGGGGGCAGAGAGAGAGAGAGAGAGAGAGG